>NC_133325.1:189736002-189971002 GCF_042186555.1 Aquarana catesbeiana
AATTTAAATTCATGAATTGGGGAACACACACTTTAACGTTACATACATTTATTTCAGGTATTTATATAGCACTGTCAATTTACGCAAGTGCTTTGCATACAGAGTGTACATTCACATCAGTCCCTACTCTCAAGGAGCTTACAATCTAAGGTCCCTAACACACATTCATACATCTACTAGGGCCAATTTAGACAGGATCTGATTAACCTACCAACATGTTTTTAGAGTGTGGGAGGAAACCAGAGTACCCAGAGGAAAGCCACGCAGGCACAGGGAGAACATGCAAACACCAGGCAGATGGTGTCGTGGTCAGGATTTGAACCAGCAACCCTTTAAGCTGCTAGGTGAAAGTGCTAACCACTACACCACTGTGCATTGACACGTTACAGTTCCATTCACTTTGAACAGCATCCCAATACACGAAGACAATGTACATGCATTGCACAGCGTAGTAGCAACGCATGGCAATGTGCCTTGATAAACCAATATTTTCAATGGGCTGCAATGCTCATTAACACTTGACATAACACACATTAACACACAAGCATTAATGCACTATACAAATGTAGCACCCTTGTCCTAAAACAGGGCTACAGGTAAATTTAGCTGTGCTGGGTGGTAGCTAGCCTGGCTAATTTGTAGTTTTTTTTGGATCAAATGGGTTTCCTCTTAATCCTGTTTCAGCTGTGGCTTCTCCCTTTTGTCAGTGGGTGGCACTGTTGCCTTTGACATTAGTATGATGAGCTACGGTGAATTCAGGTTATGAATAAACATACTTTTCTCAGCCAATCAGACTGCCTGCAATGCATGCTGGGAGAAGGTATTTATTTGGAGAAAGTCAAGTGATCTGCGTACTGTGGTTTGCGTGGGTTTGTGAGGAACAGCTCCTGCTGGGTAGGTCTGAAGCCTAAGGCCTAGCCATGTGCTCAAGGTTCTGCAAGGGAGAGCGTGCCCACTATCTGGAGGCAATACTCAGAGGGATGGAGTTCTAAAGAAGCACCAGAGTGACTATGAAGTGGCTGGGAGGACTTCAATAGAGAACTCATCCAAAGGAATTGGCATATGGTGCCGTAAATAAAGTTCAGTTACTATAGGAGAGAGCTTATGCTACAAACTACAAATTGCTGGTACCAGCTTAAAGGCCCTTTTCCTGTACTGCTGTCTAACTTTTCTACATATTTTTTCTAAGGAGTCTGCCAGTCTGCTGTTTTTGACTAAGGGTGTCCTGTGCCCTACCCCTCTCTCCCACATTTTACCTGTTGTGAGAAATAAACTTCTCTTTGTTTAAGCATAAAAGTGACTGGCGCCCATCTTTTTATCTTGTAAATCACCCACAATGCCTAGTAACCTGCACCCTGAGGCAGGGACGGATCCAGGGGGGGGGGCAACGGGGCAATTGCCCCATCCGAGAAATGCGGGTGACTGTGAGAGCAGGGTGTAAGAGAGAGCCCGCCGGCGGGCGGCTCCGTGAGTGAGAGAGCCGCCGGGCGGCTCTGTGAGTGAAAGAGCCGCCGGGCGGCTCCGTGAGTGCTGGAGGAGCCGGGCGGCTCCGTGAATGAGAGAGCCGCTGAGCGGTTCCGTGAGTGAAGGAGGAGCCGGGCGGCTCCGTGACTGAGAGAGCCGCTGGGCGGCTCCGTGAGTGAGGGAGCTGCCGGGCGGCTCCATAGGTGAGAGAGAGCCGCCGCTGACTGACATGTACCGCTCAATGTGTTTGTGGGCGGGCTGCTGCTTGCTGGCTAATCAGGGAGCCGGCAGGCAGGGGAGCAGAGAGATGACATCATCTCTCACCGCCCAGCGCCCGCCCTGCATCCCTGCAGTTCAACTTCCCCTCCTCCATGCAGGCAGCTGCGGCAGCAGAGAGATTACATCATCTCTCTGCTGCCTGTCTCTGGGACACAAGAGACCACCTTAGCAGGTGGCAAGTGACAGGCATCGTGGCAAGTGACAATCCGCAACATGTGGCAGGCGACGTGGCAAGTGACAATCTTCATCTGGTGACAGGCGACGTGGCAAGTGACAATCTGCATTTGGTGACAGGTGACGTGGCAAGTGACAATCCGCAACATGTGGCAGGTGACGTGGCAAGTGACATGGCAAGTGACAATCCGCAACGTGGCATGCGATGTGGCAAGTGACAATCTGCATCTGGTGACAGGCGATGTGGCAAGTGACAATCCGCAACATGTGGCAGGCGACGTGGCAAGTGACATGGCAAGTGACAATCCGCAACGTGGCAGGCGACGTGGCAAGTGACATGGCAAGTGACAATCTGCATCTGGTGACAGGTGACGTGGCAAGTGACACACTCGGGGCTCCCACTGATTCTGCATTATGGTGAGTTAAACTATTTAATTTTTTATAACAATGTAATTATAGTAATAACGCGCTTCAATCATCCTGACACCATAACAACCATGGTGCCGTGATGATTGAAGCGCCAACACCAGCCATTTCCCCAATAGATGTACCCCAAAAAATATATTTTCTGGCAGTGCCCCTCCCGAGACTAGACTCTGGATCCTCCCCTGCCCTGAGGAGGAATGTCGGCCTTCCCTGTCTCTTTGTGTCACCACCAGGCCTCTGGAAATTAGGGGGGGGCGACATTTTGGCACCTAACATGGGGCTCAACATCATTTTTGCTGTGGTCGCCCCTAGTAACATACTGCAATTACACAGAAATTTAGTTTGGCTTCATGGCAAGTAATGTCAGTGTGCCTCAGAGACTGTGCTTTTGTTCTTGTAAACCATTTGGGAAAGAACCAAATTTTCTTTTTGCTATTGGGAGAGTGTCAGCCTGGTCTTTGGTCACCGCCATCTTGGGTCCATGTACTGTGAGACGGAGAGGAAAGCATGGCGCATCTGGGAGTTTCTACCTCAGACTGGAATGTCTCTACATCGGGCATCAGTCCTGGCCCTGTTGGGCTAAGAGAGGTCATTACACTGGAGTGCGTTACATCCCTAAAGGTAACCTAGCGCTCTACACGCCGGTAGGCTACAAAGCGACTGGGCTGCTATGTTCAAAATACTCAGGACTGGCTACCAACATCCGGCCCTGGATCACCTGGGGGCACTGTGGGGAAACGCTACTGGAGATAGTCTCGCCGGTCTTACCACCACGGGTGCTACAAGTGGATTGGGTCAAATGTGTCCTCACCACTGCTCCAGAACCACATCCTGTGGTCACTGCCACGGTTACTTTGTCTGCTGAAATGGCCGCTACTTCAACTATTGTACCTATTTCAAGGCTAGGTACATCAGTGACCTCTCGTGGCCGTGGACGAGGTCGCCTACATTCCTTGATGGTGGAATCTCCCAGATAGAAAACTACTGAGCCTGGTAAGCCTGATGTGAATGAGGGAAGTGTGCCTGTTGGGACAGTGAAACCTGTAGCTACAAAGGGAGCAGAGTCAGGGAAGGGTGCATGTTTAAAGCCTGACCTACTCCAGACTGAAGCGTTCTCCACAGAGTCAGATTCTGATATCTTGTCCAATAGAATTTGTGAATTATTCTCTGACACTGTGTGCTTTGGAGAGAGATGGACTGATAGTGATACTGAACAACAGTTCGAGCCTGAAGAGGAGGAAGGTCTCTCATTCTACCCATACCTCCAGTAATAGGCCTGGGCTGTCTGTGTCCACATCTCCTGTTCTCTGTCCTGCAAGTTCTCTGTAAGAGGAGCGGTGGGCTAACCATGTTAATGCCACCAATGCTGCTGTCCAAGTGTCTTCATCTGCAAGCACCTCTAAAAAGCCAGACAGAATTGCAGGCTATCTTGTCAAGTGTGCTCCAGATACTCCAGTGTTACCTGGCTGTGGGGACCCTAAACTTCTGACAAAATTGTCCAAACTGCAAAGTATTGTGATGAAAAAGGTGGCTGAGGAATATGGCTACTTGTACCCATATGTACCAAAGACTCTGGTTGCTGAAATCCAATGCAGGCAGTGGATTAATACCGTTATTAGAGACTATCTGAAAATTTCTGTTCATTGTGATGTAAAGAAATGGTCACCCATGTGTGAGGAAAATAGCCTCAGTCTCCTGCAAAAGGCTGACACACAACCGGACTTTCCGTCAAAGTGGACTCTGACGGTCTTTCCGACGGAGTTCCAACGGAGTTCCGCTGCCTACACACGATCACACCAAAGTCCGTTCATTTAGAACACGATGATGTACGACGGGACTAGAAAAAGGAAGTTCAATAGCCAGTAGCCAATAGCTGCCCTTGCATCGTTTTTGGTCTGTCGGACTAGCATACAAATGGTTTTCCCAATAGGAAGTGACTCCGTCGGAAAGATTTGAAACATGTTCTATTTCTAGGTCCGTCAGAATTTTAGAAAGAAAAAGTCAGATTAAGCCCACACGATCTGAATGTCCGACGGAATGATTCAGTCGGACCTTTCCTGCCGGAAAGTCCGGTCGTGTGTACGCGGCATAGTCATATTTCAGGATCTCTGTGATGCTTGTTTGAAAGTTTGCAACATTACAGTTCAAGTTTTTAGTCCCTGGAATCAATGACTAGGGAAAACAACTTGTTGTTGCTCTGCAATCAAACTTTGTGATACTAAAAACCAAGGAAAGTACCTGTTGAACGTTGGTGTGACAAACCAACAAGAATGCTCATATTAAAGTTTGTGCCCATTGAACTCATGGGTTGCAGAGACAATGTGATATTCTAGTTAGGTAGTCAGGTAGGTTGTGCTTTTGTGCTTGGGGCAAGCTTACATCTGAAACATATACTTCATGGACTGCAATGTATGTTCAAGTGGGGCGGCACAGTGGTGTAGTGGGTAGCACTCTCACCTAGCAGCAAGAAGGGTCGCTGGTTCAAATCCCAACCACGTTTGCATGTTCTCCCTGTGCCTGCGTGGGTTTCCTCCGGGTACTCCGGCTTCCTCCCACACTCCAAAGACATGCTGGTAGGTTAATTGGATCCTGTCTAAATTGTCCCTAGTATGTATGAATGTGAGTTAGGGACCTTAGATTGTAAGCTCCTTGAGGGTAGGGACTGATGTGAATGTACAATGTACATGTAAAGCGCTGCATAAAATTGACGGCGCTATATAAGTACCTGAAATAAATAAATAAAATAAGTGAACATTTTTCTGTTTTGCTGTCACCAGATGGCAGCAAGGGAGCCAATCTGAGTGATCAGTAAGCTCTTTATCTTCATAGTGATATGCTTAAAGCGGGGGTTCACCCACACCGCCAAAAAAAAAAATATTAAAAGCCAGCAGCTACAAATACTGCAGCTGCTGACTTTTAATACATGCCCACTCACCTGTCCCAGGGTCCAGCGATGTCGGCAGGGGACGCCGAGAACCCGCTCGGTTCACGGCAGCTGCCGCCGCCATCCTAGGTGAGGGAATCAGGAAGTGAAGCGTTGTGGCTTCACTTCCCGGTTCCCTACTGCGCATGCACGAGTCGCGCTGCGTGTCCCTAGCGGTCCCCGCTCTCTCCTGGGAGCTGTGTGTTCCCAGCAGACAGCGCGGTCGGGACGGGAAGAGGCATAGACTCCCATGGGAGTCTATGCCGGAAGTGGGTGCAAATACCTGTCTTAGACAGGTATCTGCACCCCCCTCCCCCCTGAAAGGTGCCAAATGTGACACCGGAGGGGGGGAGGGTTCCGAAAAGCGGAAGTTCCATTTTTGTGTGGAACTCCGCTTTAAGAATTGAATGCTTTAAGTATATTGATAGGATGTATATATACTTCTTTGAAGAATGTGTTTCTTACTGAGTTTTTCTGCCTTCTTGTAACATTCTCCATGAGTTCCAAACCTCAATGTTTCCAATCTCTTCTGTATGGTTTTGGACAACTTAAGTCATGTACACTAAGCTATGCACACTACACATCCTATAGTTCATTGTCCCTCAGGAGCAGGGGCGGACTGATAACTCATGGGGCCCCCGGCCATTAGGAGATTATGGGGCCCCCAGGCAATCAGAGATTATGGGGCCACACAGTATACACACACACAGTATACAATCACACAGTATACACATACATGTACACACAGTATACACAGACAGATGTAAAAAAAACACAGGTTTATACATACTGTCCCTGGTTTTACTGAGGCTGGCAACCCTGATGAGGCCCCCTAGTGGCCCAGGGCCCTCGGGCAGTGCCCGAGTGGCTCAATGGTCAGTCCGCCCCTGCTCAGGAGCAAGCACGAGAGGGTGGCTGCATTCCTACATACAGTGGGACCATGGAGAACAAACATAGACACCCTTGAACAGAAAGTCGAATGACAGCAGCAAAAAAAATAAAGAAATTTGGAGGGGACTGAGAGTAATAAAAAATACTTTTTTTTTTTTTAAGAATACATAATTGAATAGAATCTTTTTTTGACCAAAGTTTAGTTTCACTTTAATCTAAAGTTTAGAGTTTGCGTATTAAGCTAATAACTGTTAAAGATATAATTTAGCTAGACATGATGCCAATCTATCTATTAATTACAAACTTAATGTATGAAGAAATGCTTCAGTAACTGCAGATGTGTTCAAATCAATTTCATTTTCAGGTCAGAGATGTTGTCCATATATTGGAATTCAACAATCCGCTTCTCAAACATGAATATCTGCATATCAAAGCCAAAGCGTATCATTAATGTATGTGAGTGCGCCGATACATAAACATATACAGTACACAGGTGTTTGATTTAAAAAGATGGTTGATTGTATACATAACTACAAGTGTGCACCTTTGTATGTAAGTCCCTGCCATTTTTTTTAACAGTATCCAGAGAACAGTCTTATGTCGAAGGGCTTTGGGCTTGTGTTGATAACATCAGGTTGACATCAATTTGAGAGGCTTCTGAGATGATTGGGAATTAATTGACAGATGTATTTGACCTGCAGTAGGACACTACCTGACCTGCATTTGACTTACTTGAAACGAGTATTGCATTCCCATAGACCTGTATGGGAATGAAAAGCCTGCCTGAAGTGAAGAAAAGCCTGTCAACACAAGTCCTTATCTTGTCCACAATTGATAGTTGTAACACTTTCTGCCAAACTGGAAACCTATTGAAAGCATTTGTAAATCAGACATTCACAACTCCAAAACTCCAAAAACTAATTTGAGTAATCTTGCATTGGCAGTTGTTCAGCATAGCCCATATTTTTTTCAACAGAAGACAGTTTATCCTATATAAGTTGTGAAAGAAGAATGCAGCAAGTAAAATGGAGTTTTATTTTCAGTCTGATATAGAGATAATGTGCAAAATAAGAAGGTTCAATAGTTTAAGGAGGAGGTGTGCTAAATAGTATTAAATTAAAAATGAAATGCTTACAGTGAAAGTAAAAGAAAAAAATAATACTTTTGGATGTTGGACTTGTAGAAAATGGCAGCGACATGGTTTTGTAGTAACGAAGATGGTGAGTGGGTTTTTAATGACAGCTCAGTCAGTGTTTGGCTTCCCTCTCAGCCTGGAGGTGTACACCTCCATCCCCTGGGAGCACACATAAAGTGCTCCCAGACACCAGAGGACCAATTAGCCTCTACAGACTAAATTGGGGAGAGGTAATGTCACCAAAGAGAGGGAGAAGTGGACATAGAGCCTAGAAACTCCATGCTAAGACTCCCCTCCTGTTCTGGAACACTTATTTTGTATCCATCACCTTTACTTTGGACTTCATTATGTAATGTATAATATCTTTATGCTGATATCTAGTGTAAATTTACTGCATCTACAACTTGCAATGTAATAAATGTGAAATGGTATAATCCAGTTTACCTACATGTTTGCATTAGTTAGTTTAGTCCTTAGCTAGATCCACATCCCTTCTTCATGTTCCTCAGTTAGTTTCCAGCCTTCATGGTGGGCACAATCTCTGGAAGATCATTGTCCATTTACACTTTGATATGACCAGTTAACATCCATTTACCGCGTTTTCACAAGTAAAACTTCATTGAATGTAACTGGAGAATTAAGCTGTCTGTGGAAAGCTCATTTTCGACAGATGATTATATTGGCTGGATGGACTGAGGTCTAACCGAGCTATGTGAATGTATCAGCGGATGCTTGAAACAGAACACCTCCTCTCTGAATGTCCTTAAAAGGTGACAGTGTGGAGCAGTGATGAGTATTCAGTTGCAGTATTGCTGAATGGCAAGGGGGTGCTAGCTGGCAGGAAGGTGAAGGGTCTGGGTTGTTGTATAAGGGGTGTTGGGAGGCAGTAAGGTTCAGAGTGAGGGGGGTAGGGGTGCTGGGTGGCAGAGAAGTTACCTCAAGGATGCTTGGGGCTGCAGTGGCAGGGAGATACAGTGTTGGGGTGCAGAATGCCAAGGGTACTGGTTCTGTATAGGCCTACATTCAAAAGCTGTCTTCTTGTAAACCTGCAGGAAGATTTCTTGATATGGTGTAGATTTTCCCCAAATGGCAGGCAGAATGTGCTTTCCAGATGTTTTAAAAAAGGTCCAGCTAATTAAATCTCTGCTGCTAAATTATATGTTTATGTTTTTTGCAAATATTTTTAAGCAGTTCAGACTTTTTTTGTTAAAAGAATAGTCATGCAATATATAAAAATATATATATAATTGCCTCATGAATTATGAACTTTCGCCACAGGAACTTTTTCATCACTAAGAACCTTTGCAGCTCTCTTCAGCAGATCATGTACAAGCCACAGATATGTTATTATCTTTGGAGACTTCCTGTGCTGGGAGCTGATTGCCAGTATTTGTGAAGATTGTTGCAGGTTAGAGGTCATCAGCAGCACTGTCCCAAAATGCCAGGTTAGCTCTGGGAAAAGTGTACATTTCTTGGGAGTAGTGCACATTCCTTAGGATAACTCAAAAGCACATCCAAAGTAGCCCCTGCAGCAGGTAAGTTTGTGTTGTTGTATAGAATAGTAAAATGTTAGAACCCCTGTCAAGTTTTACTGCTCCCCAGAGCAAAATTCCCCCTGACATTGTTCCAGGGACAACCTTTTCATGAGGCAGGAACTCTCCAACAATAGCACACAAGTCAAATTGTTTCTTTTTGTTAGGTGGGGGTGATATTAGAACCCCCTTAGCTTTTTATTGTTGTCTGTTTCCCGGTTTGGTTACTTTCTAACTGGCAAAGCGTTTTCCCGGGAAAAAATGAAAAAAAAAAAATGAAAAAAAAAAGTTTTGGCTGTAGATACACTTTTCAACATAAATGTCTACTGCAGCTTTTAACGTGACTTCACCTCTAAAATGATACTTAAAGCGGGGTTCCACCCAAATTTTGAACATTATCTCTATGCATTCTCTTCCTTGCCTAGATGCTGACATGCTGTGTAAAAAAATTTAAATCGCCGTAATTACCTTTTTTTTTCTAATCTTCTTAGCACTTCCTGGTTTTCCTCCCATGGGAGTAGGCGTGTTTCTAGCCTCTCCTAAACCTCCCACAGTCCCCTGGGAGCTAGTCTCAGGCTTCCCAGCATGCATTGTGCAACAGTGTCATCACAACATCTCGGTGAATGCTGGGAGCACAGCATTCACTGCATCCAGGAAATACATGCTTGTAGGCTTCAAATGCCCACAATGAAGATGGAAACCGCCTTCAGTGAATTTTATAAGTTATTCTTTACAACGAAATCGGACACAGGCGGACTTATTACACAGAACATGTGAGTAGATAATCATGAGAAGAAAAGTTTGTGAATAAACTCCAAAAAAAAAAAAACGATAGATAGGTGGACCCCCGCTTTAAAGTTTCTCAAACAAAAAATTGTAGTCTACTTTATTCCAAGTTTATCACTCAGGATCAGTGGTTTAACAAAACCATACTGATTGAAAGAAGGGGGGGAGGTGCACCTAAGTGTAGTATGATAAGACCACAATTTATTGCACAAGGAAATGCACTTGCAGGATGGAGGAGAGAACACGCATGTCTGTTGTCAAAACAATCATCCTCAAGGGGTGCCTGCTATCCGTTTTTTTTTCCAGGGTCCAAGGGTGCTGTTAGAGGCTGAGCTGGGATGCTGGATGTGTTCAGGAAGTCCAGGGGATCTAAGCTGCCTGACGTAGACCGCACTAGAGGAAATGACGTCACCGGATGGGGGCTCTGGTCATAGAGAGGACAGAAAGTCTATGGCTACCCACTCGGAGCACACAGCTCCTTCTACTGGCCTCTGGATGGCTGCCACCTGAACTATTATCAACTCATTATAGTTGTCATGGACAACATACGCCTATACCAAGAACTCTAATGCCCCGTACACACGGTCGGACATTGATCGGACATTCCGACAACAAAATCCTAGGATTTTTTCCGACGGATGTTGGCTCAAACTTGTCTTGCATACACACGGTCACACAAAGTTGTCGGAAAATCCGATCATTCTGAACGCGGTGACGTAAAACACGTATGTCGGGACTCTAAACGGGGCAGTAGCCAATAGCTTTCATCTCTTTATTTATTCTGAGCATGCGTGGCACTTTGTGCGTCGGATTTGTGTACACACGATCGGAAATTCCAACAACGGATTTTGTTGTCGGAAAATTTTATAGCCTGCTCTCAAACTTTGTGTGTCGGAAATTCCGATGGAAAATGTGTGATGGAGCCCATACACGGTCGGAATTTCCGACAACAAGGTCCTATCACACATTTTCCGTCAGAAGATCCGACCGTGTGTACGGGGCATAACACTTATTGTTTTTACACTGCAAATCTATCCATTTGTTATGCGATGGTGTGTTTATATTATGTTTTATAACAAAACCATACTGCTTCCTGTATCATCCACATTCCAAGTGAAACCTTGTGTTTGTGCAGAAACTGTCCAATCACATTAGCGATTTCACATCGCTGATGTTATTATACAGCAAAATGTAATGTGCCACACATATGGTAAATGGTGTGAAAATATACTGTATAAAGTTATATCAAAGTGATTGTAAAGGCTCGCGTTTAAAAAAAAAATGAAAAAAAAACATGTTATACTTATCTCCTCTGTGCAGTTGGTTTTGCACAGAGCAGCCCGGATCCTCCTCTTCTCAGGTCCCTCTTTGCAGCTCCTAGTCTCTCCCTCTTTTGAGTGCCCCTCAGCCAGCAGCTTGTTACAGGTTGTCACCCAAGCTAAATCAGAGCTCCTTGTATCCATTCAGACCTGGAGCCCCAACTTGGCCCCGCCCCTTCTCTCCCCTGATTGTCTGACTGACTTTGATTGACAGCCGCGGGAGCCAATAGCACTGGAGCTCTGTCTCAACCAATCAGGAGGAGTATACTGGATGGCTGAGGGGATCATGGACATTGCTGGAGAGACAATGAGGTCAGGTAGGTAATTGGAGGGTGTTGGGGAGGCTGCTACACACAGAAGGTTTTTTATCTTAATGAATAGAATGCATTAAGATAAAAAACCTTCTGCTTTTACAACCCCTTTAATTTTAAAGCAATTACTGTCAATTTACAGTTAACATTTCAAGTCCTTTCAAGAAGGTCTTTTTCAACCATGTCCATTATTAGCTGGCCCGAGTAACCTCTATTTATGTACAAGACTTTAACAGAGAAAAATCGAATCCTCTTTTGCCAGCCAAGGCTAAAATAATGGCAGTGTTTCTAAAGCTGGCCATACACAAGCAGAATTTCTTTAAGACATTTTAGTTTTAGGAATGTTTGTTTGATTTTCTAATTGTTAGTGGATAAAATCAATGTTTGTTTTTGACCCCAGTGACAAAAAAATTTGAAGGCACAGGATAGGAATTTTTTTGTATCAAATAGAAAAATTTCTAACAGTGAATATGATTTTCATTCAGGAAAGTCCATTCTTTTTTTTAAACACTTGCCGACCGGCTCACGCCGATATACTGTACGTCTGCAGACGGGCACGGGTGCGCAAAACCATGTACCCGTATGTCACTCCCCCACTCGGCAACGAGTGGGCGTGCACCCGCCTTGTGCCACTGGAACATGCCCGTGGGTACCGCGGACTCGATGTCCGCTGGTGGCCCGCGATCGTGGCACGGAGAGGCAGAACAGGGAGATGCCGATGTAAACAAGGCATTTCCCTGTTCTGCCTGGCAGCATGACAGGGATCTACTGCTCCCAGGGATCTCTGTCATGTTCTAGTGAGCCCATCCCCCTACAGTTAGAACACATTGAGGGAACACACTTAACCCCTTGATTGCCCCTTAGTGTTTAACCCCTTCCCTGCCAGTGACATTTACACAGTAATCAGTGCATTCTTATAGCACTGATCACTGTATAAATGTCAATGGTCCCAAAATAGTGTCAAAAATGTCCAATCTGTCCACCACAATATTGCAGTCACGATAAAAATCACAGATCGAGCCATTACTACTAAAAAAAATTATTAAGAAAAATGCCATAAATCTATCCCCTATTTTGTAGACGTAACAACTTTTGCGCAAACCAATCAATACAAGCTTATTGAGATTTTTTTTACCAAAAATATGTAGAAGAATACATATTGGCCTAAACTGAGGAAGAAATTTTATTTTGTATTTATTTATTTTTTGGGATATTTATTATAGCAAAAATTATTTATATTATTATTATTATTATTATTATTATTATTATTATTATTATTATTACTATTACTATTATATACAAATTTTTATTTTTTTTTAATTGTCGCTCTTTTTTTGTTTATAGCATAAAAAATAAAAACCGCAGAGGTGATCAAATACCACCAAAAGAAAGCTCTATTTGTGGGAAAAAAAAGGACGTCAATTTTGTTTGGGTACAACGTCGCACGACCACGCAATTGTCAGTTAAATCGGCGCAGTGCTGTATCGCAAAAAAGGGCTTGGCAAGGAAGGGGGTAAATCCTTCTGGGGCTGAAGTGGTTACGGAAAGTCCAAAATTGAAATTTAAAAGCAAATATTTCTTGAATAAATTTTGAGTGGCATCCATCATGTCAACGAAAGTACTTATGAAAATTAAACTATCATATGATCAGCTTAACAACATATATGTATACTGTAGCTGGGTGCGGCCAGTTCTGTCATTCTCTGGCTCCCTTCTTGCCACCCTCCGTCACTGGGCTGTTGGCAAAAAGAGAAAGCGGGCTGCAGAGCTGCAGGTGCCAGCTTGCTCACCCCCCCCCCCCCTCCGCTGCTGTGAACTGTACACAGCAGCTGTGCAGCACTGAGACTTGTGCCTGTCTCTGTACTCAGATTCCCCGCCCATTCCTTGATCTGTGTGAGAGCAGGCTGTCTTACCAATCACTCAGTCTTTTCTTCCCGCTCCCTCTGGCGGATCGGATCTAATCAGCATCCGGGTGAGGATGCCACAAAGATTGCTAGGACTGGTAGTTCTCTGGAGGGGCAGCTCAATACAAGTGAATGAGGGAGAGATTGACTCGAATGTTCAGGAGCCAAAACCACTGCTGAGATAAGAGGAGAGACTATCTCAGGATACTGATGGGCCTTTGCGGAGGAAGCCATGCTGAGAAGACCTGTTGCACGACGTGCCACAGCTACACAAGGGAGAAAGTGCAACAGAGGAGACTTGCTGCCTAAGCTTGTCTGCCTGCATCAGAGGGAGGTCAGACCTGCTTCCAGAACTTCCCAGAGACTGCATAGTATGGGAACCAGAGTTAGAATACCGAGCTACATTGGTGGGCCAGAGGTGAGAAACTGAGCCTCTGGGACCTAAAGTCTAGAACTGCTAACCGCCAAGCGTGTGGAACTGGACCTGTCACCTGCCAGGTATAATGAGAGGAGATTCAACACTTAACCCCTTGCTACACCCAGTTCCACATAGACTGCTCGTTACTTAGCACTTGTGCAGCAATACACCTTATAGTCTTAAAGAGACCGATTCTTGTGCACCACTGACAGAAGGACCCCACCCCAAGCCAGCTAACCCTAACATTAAGGTGCCTGGTACTTGAGACACCACCATCTAGTGATACCTCGCTCAGGAAAACTTATGGATACAAATATCTGCAGTATCATTATAGAGTGCACTCAAGAACATTGATAGATATCTCAGTTAAATGCAGGGGGTGGTAAAAATGCACAGTTGAGCTCTGGTTTCTCCAACCGGTCCCCCTCCCCTAAGCTGCAATAGAGAGCAAACGGCGGTGTTTAAAGTTTACCAGACATGTAGTAATTGGTGGGTGAAATGCCCACCAAACGCTACACACTGAAACAAATGGGGATGCGCTGCAAATGCCCCAAGGCACCTTTGTCAGCAAAAATGGGGTTAAAACAGGCAATGAGGGGACAACACATTGCTTCCTCACCGCCTGTCAGTAGCCTCTGGAGCGCTATCCGAATGTAGATCAGGCTTCAGAGGAAAGGGAGATTTAGATGCATGTATAAATCTACCCTTACAGTTTACATTTCTTGTTATTTCAGGAAGGCCTTCTTTACCTAACCCATTATTAGCTACACTCTACTTATGGACAAGGCCTTTAAAGTAAAAAGCAAAACATGTGTTGCCATCCAAGATCAAACTAATGGCAGTGTTTCTATTCATGTATTTGATATTTAAAATAATTTATTTCAAGACTAAACCTTAACCATTTACTCAGTAGTCAGAATACTGTACACCATTATGTTTAGGTTGAGGCTGGTGAAAAATAACCAAAACAGACGCACAGAAAGCCTACAGTCCACTGAACAAGTACTAGTCAACTATGTTATAGGCAACATTATTTATAACTGAGAAAAACAGCCTGGGCCTTCTATCTGTAATCTGTAGGTTCAGATAAGGAAGCAGATGAATAAGTAGTCAAATGTTCTCAGCTTTCCATTCTTTAAGATTAGCTGAACAGGACGCCATGATGACAGTCTCATGTCAGATGGGGGTATAAAAAGCAATGCTATTAGGAGAAAATATTAAAAGCTGTATACAACAGAGAGTAGACCATGAAATCAGGCAAGGAGCATTACGTAAGATTCAGTAATATTTACTACTTCAGGCTACCTGGTTTTAGCGCACAAGGACAAGGTTAAAGAATTCCGTAGGTAACAGTTAACAACAACCATCCCATAGCTTTGCTCTAACCAGTCACCGTGACAAGCAACCAGCTTTCCCAGAATCAGTCATGTCTGATTATTTTTCATTCCTTCTTTTGTCAGTCCTGTGTGTTGAGTGCTAAATCAACTTCATTTGTTATTTACTGAAGCCTTCTGTCATTTTCCTAAAATTGCATTGCCATTGAGTGTACCCACAGATATATGTGTCCACACATACACACACTATATCTATGCACATTTGTGCGTGTATTTTCTCAGGTTTTCACCTCTGTTTTCCATGATACATTCAGTAACCTTGTTCTTACCAGAAAATCAGTAAGTCATTTAACCTTATTAGCCTTTACATAAAATATAGTGTTTTTCCTTTCCTTTTTGTGAACCATAAACCCTTGAGCTACAATTACTTTACAATCCCATTTTTTTGTAAACCATTGCACCTAACTCATAATTATCTCCTTCATGAGGTTGATTTTTTTTATTTTTCTAAAAATCACCCTTTTCAATACTCTTTTATGTAAGGCTTTTCATACTATTGTTTACCCTCTCCTGCTTAATTTTCCTTTATTATCCTGAAAAAGGGAAAGCTTTCTCAAAAGCATTAGGCGCGCTATGGCTCACTGCACATCCCGAAAGGAGAGCCGTGTACCACAGATAGATTTTACCCTCAGCCCCTCATCCACATCAGCTCCAACCTTCCCCCTAAGGCAGTTAAGAAAGGCGAATGGTTACCTCATTCAGAAGAAATGTCGCACTAGAATCAGAAAAAGACATAGAAGGGGCATATATTGCCCAGAGCTGCACTCTCAAAAGCTCTTCTTACAGCCAAGGCAGACTTTGCATCCTCTGTTAATGTGCCTGTGTGCGTTCATAGCCTTTTCTCTCGCTTTCCATTACACAGCCACTCTCTACTTCCCTCCTTCCCTCCCTCTCTCCCATCTACTCCTCCTTCCATTTCTGTCAGTTCAGGTCCACCTCTTCTGTTACAATGTGGTTGAAATTATGGATCCATGGATATGTAAGTGCCAAATAATTGTATTAATGTCTTGTGGCAACAAGAAGAGAAAGCTATTGCTGTATATTCAGAGGCACCAAATTGATTTCTCTTTTTTGATTATACAGAAACAGAGCCCCTGGCACTGAAGTCTCCTATGTTTCTTTTGTGATGCCACTCACAAGAATCAGCGGTTTCATTGCTGGAGGCAACATCGAAACCTCTATTCACAGTGTTTTTGTTGCAGATTTATGTTCTTAAAGTGAATTGAAGATACAGCATTTTTACAAACAACATCATTTTTGGTTTGCATCTTATCTCGACCATCAATAGTCTTACAAAACAATGTTTCCGACAAAGTATAAAAATGATAATATGAGCCAGAAAACATTTTGATAAACCATAGAATAATTCTAAACCTATATGAACCCTGATTGGTATATTTCTAATTTTTTTATTTGGATATAATGCCATATACCCACAATTTTTGGTTTACTTAGCAAGAACACAACTGGAATTGAATAATGGCTCGAAATACGACCCATCAAAACAAGGGTTTAGAATTATAATGTAAATGTAAACAAAGCATTTTTTTCATATGTGTCAAAAGTATATTTAATTCTTACAGAAAAAAGGTAACTCTCAACATCAGAAAAAGTTAATGGTTTTAGATTATAGAAACACTGCAACAGAACAAAACATGAAACAAACTTGCAGAATTATCCAGACATTTTTCAAAAATATCTATGTAATTTATATTCTGGGGGTTATTTACGAAAGGCAAATAAACATTGCACTGCAAGTGCACTTGAAAGTGCAGTTGCTCTAAATCTAAGGAATAGATCTGAAATGTGTGGAAGCTCTGCTGATTTTATCATCCAATCATGTGCAAGCTAAAATGCTGTTTTTTATTTTCCTTGCATGTCCTCCTTGGATCTACAGTGACTTTACTTTCAAGTGCACTTGCAGTGCAAAGTAGATTTTCCTTCCGTAAATAACCCCCTCTGATTTGTTTTCAGATACCTCTAATAAAGTATTTCCTCCTTGAAATCACTTCAGCCCTCATTGATAACTACTTAGAAACTAAGGCAAGTGTGAGTATTTCAACATCTTTTAAAATGTTTTCGTCCAAGTAGAACCTAAAAGTGTAGTGAATTCTATTAGTGGTAAGTGTCCTTACTTTGAATAGCACATGAGAAGGGTAGCTTAAGATGCCATAAGAACTTGGTGGAGATAAAATAGAAAACATCTGCACTATGCCCCCTCTATAATCAACAGGTGGACCACAGGTGTAACTTAAAAATATACTACTATATTTGTTTATCCACCGTAAGACAAATGACAACATGGTGGTTTAAACCATAGACTGAAAGCGTATCTTTCAGTCTATGGTTTCAGCATTGGCAGCTCATTTGAAGAAATCTTTATTTTGTTTTTTATCTCTCCCATAACATTTTGTGTTACCTGTTGATCTAGCTAGTATATCCATTATTTTTCCACATTCTGGAACATGCCAAGCAATCTAGCAAAATTATGAGCTAACAAGGTTGAAAAAAAATGTACTGGTGGGGGTGGGGGGTGTTGTCCTTTTGTGCCTGTCATTTACATGCCTCCCTAGAGGCACCACATTAAGCAGGCCTGGGCTCACAGTACTCCAGGGCTGACTGGTGCTTACATGTTATTATGTGCACACTGCTCAGTATTAGAAGAACGCCTGTCCCTGGCTGCTGGAAGAAATATAGGATACTCCTGTGACGTCACCAGATTGGAATGAATGATTGTGAAAAAGGTATTAAAGCTTTTTATTTTTTATCAAATACATCTTAGGGGGTTGGATGCATAGGGGGCTGGTATTCCTAGAGTTGGCTTTAATTTGGCCCATAGATTCACTTTAAAGCAGTGCTATGGCTTCCAATGGAAAACATATGTACTGCAGAACCTAATTATAAGTGCATCTGCACTTACAGCTTTCTCTTTGTCTTCTTGTAGGGTTTTGCAAATCCCTGTTGTTCTTGGCAGTGAAGTCCACCTTATGCAGCTTCCTGTGATGGTGTGGCAATGATGCTGCACTGAATTCAGGCTGTACTTTAAAAGTGTGGCAACTAGACTGGAGAAGAGGAGGCCATGTTCACAATTAGTGTGGTTAGTAAGGCATGTGGAAATTTGATAGGACATGTATGTAGTGCCAGAATAAAGAGAACCTTGCAATGTTCCCTTGATGGCCCAAGTCCCTATACTGCCCCACCATCGTAAAACAATAACACAGTTATGAAGAGCATGCTAAGCAAAGAGCAAAAGGTGCTAAGATGGTAAGCACAGCAGAGCTGAGCGGGGATATTGATGAGGTATGGAACAGAGCTCATGGATGTTGACCCATGTGTCCACTGCTACATGAACAAATGCAGGGAGTGCAAGGGGTAGGGCCACTATGCTCTGGAGCAATTCCCAACATCTTCCCTGCTGTAGTGGATTTTCTGCCACCAGCTCTTTAAATAATGGTGTGTTACTACTTTAATAATGGAGTGCAGAAAAGAAAGAGCGCTAGCTGACCTGACTTGCTCAACAGAAATGGGGGACAACAGCAACAATTGTTAAGACTGCTAGTCCTGTTTCACCAGCAATTAAGGAACAATAAAATCAGTAGTAATTAGTGGAGTTCAGGATGGATTGGAGTGGTGCCAATCAGTTTGTTGGCAGACCAAAGAAGTGGGTGTTAATGATAGTAAAGCTAAGATATAATGAGGACGTGTAGTACATTTTTAGTTCATCTATGCATGTACGGATGCATGTTTTAAGGTGGAAATGACAGAAAGTATTTAGTGAGTGAATGTGATATTTAAATAAGATCCATATGAAAAGGGCTTGGGGAGCTGAACGTACTTGGTTTTTTAGAAAAGTAATTATTATTTCATGTAGAGAAACAGACTGAGAAGCAGGATGACACAAAAAAAGATGAATAGATCAAGACCTAAGAGAATATCTGAGTATCATCTTCATTGAAGTGGTACTGAAATCCAGATGAACTAATCAGCTGGCACAGACCATAGATAAAGAACGAGAAAAGAAGTGTTCCAAGGACAGAGGCACACCAACAGAGGGCAGGAAAAATAAGGGGCACTAAAAGTTTATTAAACTTAAGAAAAAGAAAGGAGTCTGGATTAATACAGAGCAGTCAACTTTATGAAATGTGGACAACAGATCAAGAAAAGTAGTAATGGGGTGCTCTTTGGATGTTGCAATAGGTAGATCAAAACACCAATGAAAAAAGCAAACAAGAGTCAAAGCTTATACGTTCCCAGACACTTAACTGTATGCAATTGTGCTGAAGAAATGTTTGTAAATATTATTAAAATATCTACCGTTATTAAAGCTGAACTCCAAGCAAACAAATAAATATACAGATGAAATTCATATAGGGAACTGTTTAGCTGCCCAAGGATTGGTATTTCTGTCTATCCAGAGATTTACACAACTGTGAAACACAGCACAATCCTACCTTTTCTTAATTTCCCTAAGGGCACCTGCACTTTCCCATAGACTTCTATTAGATTAGTCGTTTTGGTTGCGTTTTCTGAAAGCGCACCAAAGATGCAGCATGCAGGGCTTTTGGTGCACTTTCAGAGAATGCATCAAAAACGCCTAATAGAAGTCTATGGAAAAGTGCAGGTAACCTGCACGTTAACCACGGGTACACTGCAGTGCGTCCACACTCCCAGATAGCAAAGATAACTTGGCACAAATTTGTGGCAGTGTTGAATTGTAAGTCTGTTAACTTGCTGCACATTTTCACTGGCAAGTTGTACCCTTGCAGAGCACTTGAAGCATAAGTTCTAGTTGACACTTTTCCAATTTGTAGCAAATTTGCTTGACAAGACTCTAGCAAGAGCAAAGTTGCAGTGGTGAGTCTACAGCAAGAGCTCTGCAAGTCTACAGCATAAACATTCAGCCACAGTGACCCTTGTGGTGGGATGACTATTGCACAACATAGCTGAACCAGAACTTGCAGCAGACTTGCAGAATGTTTGCAAAGAAAGTTGATCTGAAGTCATGCAATGCAGACTTGCTGCAATTGTGCAAGAAACTTGTGAAGCTTGACAAGTCTAGCAATAGCTTAGCAAGTCGTTTTCAAACTTGCAGCACAATTGCTTGCTATCTGGGCTGCATCCAAATCGCAGCGCGGCAGTGTGAAAGCACCCTAATAGGTGGAGATCTACCTGAACAACATGAGAGAAGTCAATCATCAAAGTGTTGCCTCTTCACACCTGATTTAACCCCTTCCTGCCGAACGTACGCAGATGTGCGTACTCGGCTTTCGGGGGTTATATCGGGATGATGCCCGCAGCTGCAGGCATCATCCCGGTACCATTTTGTAGAGCGGGCAATCGGCTATCCATGTATAACAACCGATGCGGCTAAAAGCTGCTCGGCTGTTATACCGGAGGAGCGGGAGAGGATGTCCCCCCCTCCCGCCGCTCTTACTGGGCCTCCTGATCCATCGGAAAGTGTCCCTTTTCCCAAAAAGTTGCGTTTTAAAACACCGCTGCATTATAAAACATTTTACAACAATCACCATTTTATTCTCTAGATTCTCTGCTAAAAATATATATATAATGTTTGGGGGCTTTAAGTAATGCTAGCAAAAAATACGGATTTTAACTTGTAAACACCAAATGTCAAAAATAGGCTTAGTCATGAAAGGGTTAAACCTCTAATTGCTAAACATGTGCAGAACGGAAAAATGTGTTTTTTTTTCGGATAGATTCCTTATGTTACTAATTTTGTTTCGTTATGGAATTAGTTTAGTTTGGTTTCAAAATTTGTTTAGTTTAGTTAAATTTCATTTAATTTTCATTAAAATTCATTTCATTTACTAATGTTCTACTGAATTCCAACTTTTCAGAAAGATTAGAATTCAGAGCGGTCGAAAAACGAAAATTCTGTGTAAAGAAATAGCTGGTTGTTAAGTAGCGGGCCGGGAAGCTGGCCACCCGCGTCCTTAACAACCATGAGTCAGTGGCTTCCCCACTGACAGATAAATGTAAAGAAAAGAATGCCAGCATTGCCCGGCAATAGAAAAATTTTTAAAAAACGACTTGTCAAAAACTGTTTCTTGTCGTTATTACTTTTTGACACTTTTTTGGTGAAAAAAGCTTTGAGGCAGAGCCCCCCCCGCCCCAAAGCACCCCCCCCCCCATGTTGAGGGCATGTGGCCTGGTATGGTTGGGCTGCATGCTCAGATAAGGGTCTGGTATGGATTTTGGGGGTGACCCTACATCATTTTTTTTTAAAATCCATCCATCCCTATGCCTTTTTTTAAACAATTTTCTGATGCCGGGCAATGCCGGCATTCTTTTCTTTACATTCATCTATCAGTGGAGAAGCCCGCTGACAGATGATGACTCATCGGCTTCCCGGCCCGCTGCTTAACAACCAGCTATTTCTTTAGACAGAATTCAAATCGGTCAATCGTTTTTCAACTGATCCGAATGCTAATTGTTCTGAAAAATTGGATTTCGTTAAAAAGCAAATAAATGAAACAAATTTTAATGGATTTAAACTAAATTTGTTACTATTCGTTTCTATTTCATTCGGAAATTCAGATAAATCCGAATCAGAATAACCCAAAATTTGTCTCAATTTATATTTGGACCCAAACGAATTGCACATGTCTGCTAATTGCTGTACTGTCGTGTTGCAATTATGTACATTGCACAGTAATTATGGGTTTAAATCAGGTGGAGAGGAGGCAACATATCGCCTCCTCACCACCTGTCAAACATACTCGGATCACCTTTCTGAGGAGCAGCAGTGCCTGCTGCACTTATGAATAAGCCCTTAGTTGCATTCGGCAGTGGCATCCTTAGGGCTTATTCACACATAAAGCTGGAGGTGGTAAAACCCTGCTGTTAAGTCAGGGTTTTACAGCCCCCAATCATTACCCACTTTAGCTACGACCAATTCAAGTAAACGGGGCACTCTGCAAGCGCCCCACAACTGCATGCTTCTGCGGGGTCCAAGGGATTAGGGCAGGTGGTGAGAAAGAAACACAATGCTGCCTGCTTTTAACCCCTTGTTTGCTGTACTGAACAAGGTTAAAGGGCACTTGCAGAGCGGTCTCATTCAATTAAATGGGTCATGTTTGGCAGGTTCTACACCCACCAACCATGACAGGGTGTATAACTCCTGCTGTGGCTGCAATATATGTACACCCCTGGCCACTGCAGCTAAAGGGGGTGCGGTTGGGGCGGGGTGGTGAAAAAAAGTCTTAAATATGGGGTTTTACAACCCCCAAACTGCAAATTTAAATGAACCCTTACTGTTCTGAGCCCCCTATAAGGCTGCTTTCACACTGATGTACTGCGGTTAGCCTGCACCGCAGGTGCAGCACAGAGCATCTGTGCCTTTCCTGGATTAGCTGTGCTTTGCCATGGACTTCTATTATATCCTGAAGGTGTGGTTCACTTTCCGAAAGCGCACTAAAACTCCTGCAGACAGAAAGAGCACCAAACCAGCAGAATATAATAGAAGTCTATGGCTAAGTGCAGCTAACCCACAGGAAAGCTGTAGGTACACTGCACCGCACCTGCGGTGTGGGTAAACCGCAGCACATCAGCGTGAAAGCAACCTTATACTATTATGCCCAGTGCATTGCTTCACACTGACCTAAAGATCTCTTCTTTCCTGCTGCTGGCACCAATCTGGAGACTGCTAGCCGAGATAAGAGGTGTAGTGCAGTTAGTAGCACTCCGCATGGGACAGGAGCCAGCACTACAGAGGAGGCATTGGCTTATGTGGCTATTGCTCCCGACTACAGCTCCAACTTTACAAGTAGTCCCTCTGCATTGCACTCTATTGCTCTGGGATGACGGGTCAGCCAGCTCAGACCACGATCTACCAGTCACCTGGCTGTGATCAACCGGTAGATCAAGATCTACGGGTTGCTGACCCCCGGTCTAAGTTATTTTGTTGCACAATGCAAATGGCTAATGTCAAGTCAAATACTAAAGTCTAAATGCTTAATTCAAGATGTTAAAAAAAACATAAGGATTTACTAATAATACAGAGCTCCCATCCCTCTACATTCCTCTTGCTGCCACTTGTCTCCGGTAAGTGCTTGGAGATGAAACAAGTGCTTGTTACCAAGCAGTCTTATCCTTGCTAGTTACTTTGTTGGACTGCCAGAGGAAGGGTTGCCCTGACCAGCCTTGGAGCAAAGCTTACAAAGCATGAATGACATGTATTCTGTACCCTGGTGGACAGAACACTAAAAAAATAAGCAATACTCTTTCTTATCTTATTTCTTATAAGCAGATGTACCTCTGAACCTTGGGGACTTATGTGCTACAGTAGATATGGGGATGGAAGTGATAGTTTATTTATTAAAGGCATATATATGTAGAGCCCCCCCTGGCTCTACTGGGAGCAAGGGGATATCTCCAGAGACAGGGGACAAGCTTACATTCACCCCAGGGCTGAGTCCATGGCTATAATGGGAAGTTAGAACAGAATTTGGATTAATAAGGAACTTTAAAGAAGTAGTAGGAGAGAGAGTTAGGGGAGGTTTCAGATACCATTTGCAGATCACTTACAGACTGCTTGAATCCTAAGGTAAAACAACTTTCTCTTTTAGCAGACCTTGACTACCTGGGTAGGCCTCTCACACAGACCTAGCAGCCGGTAGAATTTCTGAACAAGCCTCTCTCACAGACTTAGCAGCCAGTAGAACTCCTGGACAAGCCTCTCTCACAGACCACAGTTTAGATTATAGAATAGGATTTAGCTTCACAGTGTCAGAACCTTTAAGCCATCCGGCAACACTGTAAGAGTAGTTTAGGTATAGATGCGTCCTCCAAATGAGTTACCAGGCCCTCCTGAGAGACCAGCCTTCATCCTGGCTCTCTCCAGCAAGGTTCCTCCCCTGGATCTCCCAGCATGTTTATAGGTTCCCTTGAAACCCAGATGCAAACATACAACTATATGCAGTAAACGTACTGGATCCTCCAAAATTATAAACTAAAAACCTCCAAAATGTACAAAGGTAAAATCCTGATACATTAGTTCACCAAGGAAGTATAGTGATTAGGGAGATTATAGTGATTTGGATAATAGCAATATAACAAATGAAAAGAAAAGAAGTTTACAAGTTCTAGATTATACATTTAACACCTATATATCAAATTAAAAAAAGTAACCAAGGTCTTTCCGTTCTTATCTAAATGTATTCTATAAGAAACCATGAATAATTGTACGAAGATGTATTCATACCCTCTGTTAAAGGAAATCTGGTTTTATCATTTTACATAATCATATATAATCACACTTACAATTATCTCAGGTATAAAGTGAAAATGTAAAAAATGCTATCATTTATTTTTGCACACCTGATAGTTCAAAAGAAAAGCGCCCTACACCTTGTGATAACTCCACTGCGCTTCTGAAATGTATAACTTAAATAAACTAAAGCTGCCACTAATGCCCCGTACACACGGTCGGACTTTGTTCGGACATTCCGACAACAAAATCCTAGGATTTTTTCCGACGGATGTTGGCTCAAACTTGTCTTGCATACACACGGTCACACAAAGTTGTCAGAAAATCCGATCGTTCTGAACGCGGTGACGTAAAACACGTACGTCGGGACTATAAACGGGGCAGTGGCCAATAGCTTTCATCTCTTTATTTATTCTGAGCATGCATGGCACTTTGTTCGTCGGATTTGTGTACACACGATAGGAATTTCCGACAACGGATTTTGTTGTCAGAAAATTTTATCTCCTGCTCTCCAACTTTGTGTGTCGGAAAATCCGATGGAAAATGTCCGATGGAGCCCACACACGGTCGGAATTTCCGACAACACGCTCCGATCGGACATTTTCCATCGGAAAATCCGACCGTGTGTACGGGGCATTAGTGTATAGCAAATGTGTGACTGAATTTAAACCTCTAATATGAGTGGATTAAATAGTAGCGCTGAAATAAAATAAGTGCTAATAAAAAGTGATAAACCTGAATAAGCAGTATAAATATGTAAGTATTTGACTACTTAACAAAGGATAACTAACTATATATCAATCACAATATGAAATGCAATCAGACAATAATAATGTTAAAACACAATGTGAATAAACACATCATAGCAAATGATGACTAAAGCAAAACACCCTGTGACAGATGTGAGGTAATAATAATAAAAGTGCTGGCATAAAGTTCATAAATAGTGCATACTGCGATGAATAGTCTGAATAAATGAATTTCTTTGTTGTCTCTTAGTGATCTTCCACCACACCTCAGTGCTTGTGCTTCCACTCCCACTTATAAATTTTGCACTCAGTAGCTACATTTTCCTCCCACTCTCGTGTTTGGCATAACTCAACTCGCACTAAATGGGGGTTAAAATGTGATCTCCAGAATTTAAACGTGATCTCCAAAATAGCAAGCGTAAATGTTACAGATCCTTTTCCACAAGAAGTGATTGTTCCACATGAAAATGAAAGAATGCTCCAAATAGTGTGATAACGTACAGCAAATTTATTGAGCATCTTAAAACCTCACACACCTCACATGTGTAAAGATCAAAACAAGCCAATAAGCCAAAGACACTCCAACGGAACTTGTAACATAAACTCCATGCACTGGTAAAGCGATCTATAGCGGTCGCGGCGGACCCAGGATAGTGTATCAGCTGTGCAGTCTCACCCACTCCTAGTCTCAAGCCTTCACCATTCGATGCAGCGGGTCACGTCACAACGTCACGCTTCAGATACAACCTTTTCAGCGCGTCACTCGTGTCCTTTGCCCTGGGTGTGAATGAGCAGCTTCCACACGTTGGGAGAGGACAAGCCCTGCACTGACTTCCATGTTCTGTGTACACACACCATTTACTTTATTTTATAACATTTATTTTTGGCATGGAATGCATTTAATAGAGTTAATCCAAATGACTGACTGTAGTAATATGGAAAACATCTGAAAACAAGGATTATTTTGTTAATACAATCTATTTCAAAGTTTTGGTTTCATGCACATGAAATTTAATGGCATTCCAGTCTTAGTCCATAGGGTTCAATATTGAATTGGTCCACCCTTTGCAGCTATAACAGCTTCAACTCTTTTGGGAAGGCTGTCCACAATCTTTAGGAGTGTGTTTATGGGAATATTTGACCATTCTTCCAGAAATGCATTTGTGAGGTCAGGCACTGATGTGTACAAGAAGGCCTGGCTAGCCTGGCTAGCAGTCTCTGCTCTAATTCATCCCAAAGCTGTTCTATCGAGTTGAGGTCAGGACTCTGTGCAGGCCAGTCAAGTTCCTCCACCCCAAACTCGCTCATCCATGTCTTTATGGACCTTGTTTTTGCACTGGTGCGCAGTCATGTTGGAACAGGAAGGGGCCATCCTCAAACTGTTCCCACAAAGTCGGGACCATAAAATTGTTCAAAATGTCTTGGTATGCTGACGCCTTAAGTGTTCCCTTCACTGGAACTAAGCCCAACCCCTGAAAAACAACCTCACACCAAATTCCCCCCCTCCACCAAATGATATGGACCAGTGCACAAAGCAAGGTCCATAAAGACAGAAGAGTTGAAGCTGTTATAGCTTCAAAGGGTGGGCCAACTCAATATTTAACCCTACGGACTAAAACTGGGATGCCATTAAAGTTCATGTACATGTAACAGCAGGCGTCCCAATACTTTTGGTAATATAGTGTATCTTCAGTACATCACTACCAAGATTGTTAACCACGAGAGCTTTGGAGTCAAGGGGTCAGGATCAACAAAACCTATAAAATCTTTGTTATTAATAAAAAAAAAACCCTTGCATGTAACACCCTCCTAGTTATGCTGCTAGGTAAATTTAGTTTTTGACTTGCTCTGTAATCAGAGGAGCAGTGATTGTTTGCTCTGGTCTGTTCGAAGTTTCATGGGCTGGAAGTTTAAATAGCTTCCTTTTGCCTCTAGAAGAAATTTCTAGAGCTTAGGGAGGGATAATTTGGATAACCAGACTGAATGTTTATCAGGGTTTGGACAATCTCTATGGAGGTGTGCCCAGATGATGGCTAGACTGCTGTTAAATAGTATGGAGCCCTGAAGAGAATGTCTTTTTCCTGTCTGTGGGGGTTGGATCTGTGAGCCGAGAGGGAGGTGATCTTCAAGCTTCGGGAGGGAACAGTCTGTCTCTGGAGCTCCTCTGGACTGGCTGCTGGACTACTTTCCTAGGACTACTTTCCTGCAGACAGAGCCCATGGACTTGTTCTTTACCCCCAGGATCTGTGTGTATAGCCTAATTCCTGTGCAGTTTGGCCATGCTCTCCAGCTGTGGATACTTGAACTGTTCCAGCCTGCCTATTTGTGCAGCAAATTGTCTTGTGTTCCCCAACTGCAAGAATTCAGATGATCCCAGTCTACAACCTTGTGCTATATGCTCCCGCATGCTGTTCAGCTGTGCACCTACAGACTGTACTAGTCAAACTGTCCTTGTGCTACTGCCACTGATAGAGAAGTGTCCTCTGCAAGTTGTGCTTGGTGTTTTGGAGTATTCCACACCCCTCTACCCTCTCAACTATTGGGCCGCGGCAAACTACTGGGCCCTCTGCCTTTCTGCAGCCGGGCCCCGGCATGAGACAGCTGGGCAGGAGGCATGAGAGAGCCGGTCGGGCGGCATGAGACAGCCTGGCGGCTGGCATATGAGAGCTAGGTGCATGAGAGAAGCGAGTGGGCAGAGATGCAAAGAAGCAGAGATGCGGTGCTCTGTCAGCCTCAATGTCGGAGGTGCGGCGGGGAGCAGAGAGATGAGATCATCTCTCACTGCCCGCCGAGAATCACCACTCTCCTGCCTTCAATCGGAACCCACCACTGCACAGAGGTCTTCCTCTGTGCTAAATGGACCAATGCTGCCACCAATGCAGTGACAATTCACATCTTGTGGCAGGCAGTGTGGCAAGTGACATTCCACATCTGGTGACAGGCAACATTGCAGGTGATGTGGCAAGTGACATTCCGCATCTGGTGACAGGCAACATGGCAGGTGATGTGGCAAGTGACAATCCACATCTTGTGGCAGGCAGCATGGCAGGTGACAATCCACATCTGGTGGCAGGCAGCATGGAAAGTGACAATTTACATCTAGTGGCAGGCAGCATGGCAAGTAACAATCCACATCTAGTGGCAAGTGACAATCCACATCTAGTGGCAGGCAGCGTGGCAAGTGACATTCCGCATCTGGTGGCAGGCAGCATGGCAAATGACATTCCACATCTGGTGGCAGGCAGCGTGGCAAGTGACAATTCACATCTGGTAGCAGGCGGCGTGGCAAGTAACATTGCACATCTGGTGGCAAGTGACAATCCACATTTGGTGGCAGGAAGCATGGCAAGTGACATTTTGCATCTGGTGGCAGGCAGCTTGGCAAGTGACGTTCCGCATCTGATGGCAGGCAGCGTGGTGAAATACACTCCTCATCTGTTGGCAGGCAGAGTGGCAAGTGACAATCCACATCTGGTGGCAAGTGACATTCCATATCTGGTGGCAGGGGACATGGCAAGTGACACGCTCAGGGCTCCCACTGATTCTGCATTATGGTGCGTTGAACTATTTCATTTATTACTACAATGTAATAATAGAAATAATGC
Organism: Aquarana catesbeiana; assembly: GCF_042186555.1. Classification (NCBI taxonomy): domain Eukaryota; kingdom Metazoa; phylum Chordata; class Amphibia; order Anura; family Ranidae; genus Aquarana; species Aquarana catesbeiana. The sequence goes on from NC_133325.1 coordinate 189,764,539, forward strand.
ACTTCAATCACCTTGACATCTTTTCAAGCATTATGCTGTGATGATTGAAGCACTAACACCAGCCATTGCCCTGACAAATTGCCCGCCGCGAATAATCACCTACCATCCTAGACTGATTTCTGAGCCAGAAAGAATGGACTGTTGCTGTATGCCTGGCTGCCTTTGTACTGTTTTGGGAAAGAAGCTGTTACACTCAGTGGCTCCTGCGGGAGTAGTTCTAAACTACTAAAAAATAAAAACATCTGCTCGAAGTGGCAATCCTTGACTGTTGCTTGGTTCGGCAGGTGCCACATCCTCAAGATGAACATTATACAACGTCTCCTGTATCTCCTGCAGGCCTTACCCGTTAAAATACCTCAAGTGTATTTTACAGCGCTCAGGGTGGCCTTCAATAAATATGTCTGGCAAGGGAAATCATCCCACCTTAAATGATCATTTCTACAGTGACTCAAAGTTAGGGGTTGATTGGGGCTTTTGGATCCCGCCCTATACTCCATTGCCATGCACATGACTCGAGTGATTGGTGCAACCTCTCCCCCTATAAGCTTTGGATCTCCCAGAAACAGGATTGGTGCCTTTCCCCTTGGCCAGCCTTCCTTTGGCAGACGTCCTACTCTTTAGTACCCATCAATTTCACCCTTTAAACTGAACTTAATAGGTACTTTATACTTGCAGCTACACCAAGCTTCCCTTTCCCACTGATGCCCATTATCGGACACCCAGATTTCGCTCTGGGGTACACGAACAAGGTTTTTCAGCTCCAACCGGACTCATGCCTAGTTAGAGTCACCACTTTTCTGCTCCCCCCAGGCTGAGTCCGACCTTCGGACCTCTTCAGTTCTCTTACCACCTCAACCTTGGGTAGGTGGAAGCTGTTAGGCTATCCTATTTTCTACAATCTCTCCCAGACCATACATGCTTCCATAGACACCTCATTACATTTCAAGACCTCTGTCTTGGTGAAGGACTCTGCTTGATTTCACTTCCCAGCAGGACCCGGCATACCTATAAAAATGTGAGAGAGGCTTGAATACAAAAGTCTCTGAAGTTTAAAAGAACTGCATACCCTTTTTTGTTCACAAATCTTCATTATGTTTCAAATACCAAGAAACCATGTATAAAATCCTGATGCAATGGTATCGGACCCCTTCAGTATTGGCTTCCTTGTTTCCTCAACACAGCCTATTGCGCTAGAGATGCGGCACCCAGGCCAGCATGATAATCCACATTTTCTGGGATTGTCCTAATATCTTTCTGGCAACAGGTCTTGCAAATTGTACACAAACTGACAGATATCTCTCTCAACCCTGCTGCAGTACTTCTCAATTTGACTCCAATGTCTAGTAAGCGTTATCGCAAGTCACTACTAAAGCATTTATTGAATCCTGCCAGGGCCTGCATCCCCTGCATGTGGAAACAGCAATCCCCTCTTACTGTGTCTTAATGGTTTGCCAGGGTAAACAACATCCAACAAGAGGAGCACTTAACCGCTGCCCTTAGGGACGAGATGGAGGAGCACAAAACACGCTGGTTCTACTATTCTGATGAATACTTATCATACCTGTGATCTGTGGTCATTCCCCATTAGGGAAACATTCTTTCTGCATAATCGTCCACACCGTGGCCCCCCTTCACCTCTCCCTCCTTCCACACCTCATGCCCCTCACCCCCTCCCTACTTCTCCCTCTTTTTCTTCGTCCTCTCCTTTTTTTATTTTCCCTGTCCCCCACTCCCCACCACTCCCATCCCCCCGCCCCTGTCGATGTGTGCTAGCACATTATGCCTTTACCTTGCAGGTACAAAAAAAAAATGTCCAGTGGTTTACAACAGCTTTAAGCTCTTAACGCCATGCAGAGAAACAGATTCCAATTCTGAGAATTTTTTTTCTGATAACTGCATTCAAAACATTTAGAGCAGCGTACCAGCTAAAACATTCTCACATCACATCTTTATTTATTTCAGGTACTTATATAGCGCTGTCAATTTACGCAGCGCTTTACATATACATTGTACATTCACATCAGTCCCTACCCTCAAGGAGCTTACAATCTAAGGTCCCTAACTCACATTCATACATACTAGGGACAATTTAGACAGGATCCAATTAACCTACCAGCATGTCTTTGGAGTGCGGGAGGAAACCAGAGTACCCAGAGGAAACCCATGCAGGCACAGGGAGAACATATAAACTCTGGGCAGGTAGTGTTGTGGTTGGGATTTGAACCAGTGACCAGTTCTTACTGCTAGGTGAGAGTGCTACCACTACACCACTGTGCCGCCCAGCTTAGAAAAGTTCTACGATTGCACAGGAAGAAGATTTTCACATCTGTGCAGTGGCGTAGCTAGCACATCTGGCACCCGGGGCTGGTCATTTTTTTGCACCCCCCCAAGAAAAATGGTAGGTGGCAATATAGTGGCGCCACGCCACAACTGTGGGTGTAGTCAGATTGCATCAACTGTGGGAGCCGCTTAAAGCACCATATGCTTTAATGACTGTGCCACAAGCGAGTATGTAGCAGACAGTACAGACCTCATTATACTAATATTAATAAAATAAAACTGTTCTATTGCATATCCTTTACTACACACAAGTAAACTTAAAGTGATATTAAAGTTGTGTTTTTTTGTTTTTGTTTTTTAAATAACAAACATGTTATACTTATCTGCTCTGTGTAGTGGTTTTGCACAGAGCAGCTTGGATCCTCCTCTTTTTGGGTCCCTTACCAGCACCCCTGGCCCCTCCCTCTTTCTGGGTGCCCAAACAGCTAACAGCTTGCTATGGGGGCACCCAACCAGGCGTGCTCCCGAGCCACGGCTCTGTGTATCCATGCACACATGGAGCCATGGCTCGACACTGCCCCTCCGTCTTCTGATTGGCTCACTGGCTGTGATTGACAGCAGTGTGAGCCAATGGCTCCTGCTGCTGCCAAAAGCTAATCAGGAGTGCGAGTCCCCAGACAGCCAAGGCTCTCTTGGACATGGCTGGATAAAGAGGAGGCTCAGGTAAGTATTAGGTGGGGCTGCTGCACACAGAAGGTTTTTTTACCTTCATGCATAGAATGCATGAAGAGTAAACATACTGTATTGTGCCTTTACAACCACTTTAACAAAGAATGTGCTGTACTTAGAATGCAGGAGTCACGAGTAAGAAATGTAAAACACAGTGAAAGGAATTTATCAAAACTGGTGCAGTCAGAATCTGGAACAGCAGCGCATGGCAACCAATCAGCTTCTATCTTCAGCTTCTTCAGCTTTAAAAATGAAAGCTATAAGCTGATTGGTTGCCATGCACAGCTGCTCCAAATTCTGTCTGCTCTAGTTTAGATAAATTCCCCTAAGGGCTCATTCAGACAGGCACTGAGACAGGTCCTGTATGCTGAGCCACTTTTTGCTGCATCTGCATTCACCTATAGAAGTGTGCAGACACTATGCGTTTGGATACATGCATTCCTTCCTGTCTGCATGTCAAATTTTGACATTCGACTATGTCCATGTAGTTGACTTTGACTGGACTGCCTGCACAGGGATGCACAGAACTGAGAACACCATGCATCCCCATGCGGTTTACAGCCATCACACTGGGCATGGATGCATATGCACCATGTGAACGAGGCCTAATTGTTATGTGGGCCAGATAGCAGGAAAGAGGAAATGTCGGGTAATTAAAAGAGAAGTATGGGGATCTTATTTATGAATCATACTTACCTAGGTAGATGCTGCATCTGTTCCCGGCTGGCTCTAAGGCTGAAAACCAAGTAATCAAACATAGCTGATCACTCAGTTCTCAGTGCTCCCTAAACAGAGAGCTAGTGGCTGTCAGTCTCTGGCTCTGCTCTGCCCCCCCCCCCCCCGGTGCTCACTGAAACATTGGGCTGTGGAGGGGACGGGAGTGGCTGGCTCAGGCTCTCAGCTGCTCGCTGAGAGGCTGAGCTGGGTTCTGGTCCAGGCATGTGGGTTGATCTCAACCATATGGTTGTGATCATTCCCCAGCCTGGACCTGCTCTGTGGCATCAGCTGAGAGCGGGCTTAAGCCCGCTCTCAGCTGAAAGTAGGTCACAGGAGTGCAAAACAATCTGCATTGCTGTGATCCAAACTTTGGCTGTACTTCTCCTTTAATAAATCTATCACATGACCTGTCTCTCTGCTCCTGTTTGGCATTACTTGCGACAATTGATAAATGTCCCATTTATGTTGTAAACTCACCCTCCAGGGCCCAGGCAGGCTCTTCCTCAGCCCAGGCTTTAGATCCAGGCTCTTTCTCCTTCAGGCACCCTCTTTCCTAGTCCAGAGGGCCTCCTCGATCCCCCTCTCATAGTCCAGGGACTCCAGACACCTGCTGCCCTAGTCCAGGGCCTCCAGACACCCCCTCTCCTGATCTGGGACCTCCAGGCATCCCCTCACCTAGTCCAGTATCTCACTTGTACCCCCCTATCCAGGGTCCTTTGCCACGCCAACAACCATTTCCTAGTCAATGGCCTCCTCTGCAACCACACCCCCCCACCCCCTAGTCCAGGGCCTCCTCTGCACTCCTCTCCTAGTCCAATGCCTCCTCTACAGCCTACCCCAAGTTCAGAGCCTCCTCTGGACCCTGCTCTCTGAATTCAGGTCCCTTACCACATCAACTCCACTTTTTGAATCCAGGGCCTCCTCTACACCCCCCAATCCAAGGCCTCTGGTGTACTCCCGTCCTAGTCCAGGGCCTCCTCTGCATCTCTCAGTCCAGGGCCTCCTCTGCACCCCCCAGTCCATGGCCTCCTGTGTACTCCCTTCCTAGTCCAGGGCCTCCTCTGCACCCCCCAATCCAAGGCCTCTGGTGTACTCCCGTCCTAGTCCAGGGCCTCCTCTGCATCTCTCAGTCCAGGACCTCCTCTGCACTCCAGGGCCTCCTCTGCACTCCACTTTTTGAATCCAGGGCCTCCTCTACACCCCCCAATCCAAGGCCTCTGGTGTACTCCCGTCCTAGTCCAGGGCCTCCTCTGCATCTCTCAGTCCAGGGCCTCCTCTGCACCCCCCAGTCCAGGGCCTCCTGTGTACTCCCTTCCTAGTCCAGGGCCTCCTCTGCATCCCCTAATCCAAGGTCTCCTCTGCACTTCCCTGCTAGTCCAGGGTACCCTCTGAACCCCCTAGTCCAGGGCCTCCTCTGCACTCTCCTCTTAGTCCAGGGCCTCCTCTGCACTCCCCCTCTCCTAATCCAGAGTCTTTGCCACACCAACCCTTTTCTAGTTCAGCGCCTCCTCTGCACCCCCCCTCTCCAGCAACTTCTCTGCACCCCTCCCCCACACTCCAGCACCTCCTCTGCACCCCCCCCCCCCAGTCTGGGGCCTCCTCCTCCCCCCCAGCCCAGGCCTCCTCCGCACCCCCCCTCCCCATCAAAGGCCTCCTCTGCACCCCCCCTCCCCAGTCCAGGGCCTTCTTTGAAGCCTTCCTTTCTCTGGGATACCTCACTCAGAAAATACATAGGCTGTTTGGGCACTAGGCAGGATTAGGAGGAAGACCTCACAGCACTCTGCCGCTCGCACCGGGTGTGTCTGCTCTAGGGTGTCACTGCCGCCAGTTCAAGTGTAATGGACAGGCAGAGCCCACTGCATAGTTTGTCAAGTACCAGAGAATAAAATAGGAGGGAGACCTCACAGGCGCACTAGCGCTGATTCTCTCTGCTCCTTCCGCCCGGCCGTCATATAGAAAAGCATTCCAGAGCAACGCTGCAGCTACTGTTGCTTAGCAACATAGCAACAGTAGCTGAAGTGTCACTCTGAAATGCCTTTCTATAGCGCGGACAGACAGCCGGGAGGAGCAGAGTGATTCAGTGCTAGTGCACCTGTGCAGTCTCCCTCCTATTTAATTCTCCGGTATTTGGCAAACTATGCAGCGCGCGTTGCCTGTCCATTACACTTGATCAGGTGGCAGCTATACCCTTAGAGCAGCGGTTCCCAGTGCAGGTGGGGGTAGCACCCCTGGCGGCACCCCCCTAGATGCGTCACCCGGGGCATGCGCCCCCCCTAGTTTTGGCCCTGCATCTGTGTACATGAAAATATGAAAATGGAAACAGCAGCATAAAGCTGAAGATAAACTGACCATTGTGTATTGCAGATATTTAATGCATGTATTTGTTGAATTAGGATTTTAACTCCCATCAGGAGTTTAGATTGTACAACTGATGGTCTTGTTTATTGATACTGTTAAATAAACTAAGAAACCTAAGGCAAAAACAATGCAATAACTTGCAGGTAAGAGTGAAGAACCTATACTTGCATCTGGACCAATCACACACACATTTAAAACCACCAAAGTGTAATTCTTGAAGACATTACTTAGTCCAAACTCTGAATACTTATTTCTTTATTAGCAGAGTCTACATTTGGTCAATAGTGGTGTGGTACAACATTACATGGGTGTTACTGGTATTGGAATAATCTGTCACAAAACCCTCCTGTAGACATGAGCTGTACAGACACCAAGAAGAATGACAAAAGTAAAGGCCTGAAGAGGATGGCGCTAAGGATCTATTTGTTAAATTACGATTCTAAGTCTGGTTCCCTATCATGGAGTCTAGAGGGTACAAATGATGGTATTGTTAATTGACAATGTTGAATAAACGAAGAAAACTGAAGCAAAAATAATGCAACAATTGAGGGATGAACTTGTAATTGCATCTAGACCAGGGGTAGGTAACCTCGGCCCTCCAGCTGTGGTGAAAACAGTCCCATGAGACATTGCAAGACAATCACAGGCATGACTCCTAGAGGCAGAGGCATGATGGGATTTGTAGTTTCACCACAGCTGGAGTGCCAAAGTTGCCTACCCCAGATCTAGACCAATCACCCATGCAAGGCCACAAAAGTGTAAGAAGAAGACTTCACTTCCAATCCAAACTCTGAATATTTTTTTTCTTTTACGGTCTATATTCTGTCACTATTGGTGTAGTACAGAATGACATGGCTTTCAATGGTATTGAAGTGATAAGTCAAAATTCCCTTATAGACATGAGCTGTAAAGACACCAAGAAGAATAACAATTGTGGGGACCAAACAGGATTGTGCTAGGGGGGTACGTTTTTTAATTAGAATTCTAATTTAGAATTTTTGAAGTTCTTGAAGTTTAGAGGGTAAAACAGATGGTCTTGTTCATTGACAAAGTTAAATAAAAAAATAAATAAATAAAAAAAGCAAAGCCAATGCAATTATTTGCAGGTTAGAGGGATGAATCTGTAACTGCATCTAAGCCATTCACAAATGCAAGGCCACAGAAGTGTAATACTTGAAGACATTACTTCCAATACAAACTCTGAATACTTACTTTCCCTATTTGTGGTATTCATTTGGTCAGTAGCGGTATTTTACAGAGTGATATAGCTGTCATTGGCATTGGAATGGTAAGTTACAAAACTCTACTATAGACATGAGCTGTAAAGGCACCAAGAGAATCACAATGATGGGGGCCAAAAGCTAGTTTCACTGCTGCACACACAGCACCCCAAAGGACTACCGTCTGTATATTTATCATAGCAGTGTTCCGCCGAGCATTTCCCCACTTCTGCATTCAGGCTTCTCTATATAAGCGTTTGGTTATCAAAACATTTTCAAATCAGCTCTTTAGGGAAATATTCTACTCAGCCCAGCCATGACCGAGGTGAAGAGGTGAAGGTGCTTGACAAAAGACTTTCAGTTCAACTGATTTTGCAGTGCTACCAAAACACTGACATTATAAACACATTTAGAATTTGATATACATTCAGGCTTAATCTATAGGGCAATGTAATAAGCCACATATACTCTCAAAGCAAAGTCTGTAACCCATAGCTACCATTTAGATTTCAGCTAATTCCCCTGTCTCTTTCTACAAGTTACTGCAGTTTGCATATACTTTGTAGTTTGAAATACTTTTTAAAGGTGTCCTGTGGTCTTCAACCATAATGAAAACACTATCATAGGACTGTAAGGCCCCTTTCACACGATCGGACCGTTCAGGTCCGCCTGTCAGTTTTGACGGCGGACCTGAATGGGTGCTCCATGTTAGCCTATGGATCGATGGATGTCAGCCGAGACATGTCCGCTGACATCCGACCCGGTCTGATCTGCTGAAAGCAGACGGATGGCCCTACGTCCAGATCCTTCGCTGGCGGATCGGATCGGGTGAGATCTGATGAAAACGGACACGCTGTCCGTTTTCATCCGCTCCCTCCATAGGCAGCAGCGGTGCCTAACAAGCCCCTCCCCGCTCAGTGAGCAGAGAGGGACCTGTCATCCGCCGGCTCAGAGGAGATCAACGGAGAGATCTCCCGCTGAGCCGTCGGACCGAGGCGGACTCCGTGGAAACGGAGTCCACCTCGTGTGAATGAGGCCTAACAAATATTTGAGCCTTCTGACTGTGGGTTTGATATGCTAAATGCTGTTAACTTTGCAAGATCTTAGTGAATGAGGCAAAGCTCTGCTGATTTCGTCCAATCTTGTGCAAGCAAAAAATTCTGCTTTTTATTTTCCTTGCATGTAATTGAGCATTCTTTCTAAAGTGGAACTTCAGTATATTCACTAAGCTCTGGGGCAACTGCCCTTGCACAGTGAATAACTTATTTGCCTTTAGCAAAACAACCAAGGTAAGTCAAAAATAAATTTAGAAATAATGTAGGGAATGCATCTCTAGGTTTTTTTCAGTAATGTAAACTGATGAATTACAACTCATTTCTAATTCAGCAGATGAAAGACATATAATGCTTACTTCCCTTTGACAGTGGCAGATGTTCACAAATGCAATCAGCATGGAACTGGCTAGAACCAGTAGAACCCAGATACACCCATCTACTTTCCAGAGTAGTCTGGCCAGAAGTGGCCTTCATGGAAGAATTGCAGCCAAAAGCCATACCTCTGACATGGAAACAAGGTTACTCAAGGTGACTCAACTATGCACAAAAACATAGGAACTGGGGTGAGGGGAAAAATTGCGGCCAGTGATCTGAACTAAGAAGTCAAATATTGAAATATTTGGCTTTAGCAGGAGGCAGTTTGTTCACCGAAGGACTGGAGAGAGGACTGGAGTACAATAATGAGTGTCTGAAGGCAACAGTGAAGCATGGTTCCTTGCAAGTTTGGGGCTGCATTTCTGCAAATGGAGTAGGAGATTTGGTCAGGATCAATGGTGTCCTCAATGCTAATAAATACAGGTAGATACTTATTCATCATGTCATACCATTAGGGAGGTGTGTGATTGGCCTCAAATTTATTCTGCAGCCGTCCCTTCCCAAAAATGCTCCGAGTCATGGGCTAGTTTAGTCAGATAATATGAATATCCTGTTTTACATCACCCGTCTGTTGTGTCCCATGACTGGGCTCAGCTGGTATTCAGGAGGCAACCCTCCCAGACAGCTGTGAATGTGTTTCTCACTGTATGGCCTTGATAGCTATACTGGCCTAAGTGGGTTATTAAGAAGACAATCTGGTAGCCTCCCCGGTTTAGCACACGGACAGCTCTGTTGTACAGCCTCACCCATACATGTATTCTACAGAGTGCATAACCGAGGGAATCGTTATGTGTCACTGCTAACATCTAACCCTTTCTGTTACATGTTTCTGTTATTTTTATATACACTGTCATCTGTTTTTGACTATGAAGCTGTAACACTTTGGAAAGAAATAAAGGAATTACAAAAAAAAAAATTATTCTGCAGCCAAGGTCATTAAGAACTATCTTCAGCGTCAAGAAAAACAAGGAGTCCTGGAAGTGATGGTTTGGCTCCCATAGAGCCCTGATCCTTACATCAGCGAGTCTGTATGATATTTTATGAACAGACAGAAGGATTTGGGGCAACCTACATCCACAGAAGATCTGTGGGTAGATCTCCAGGATGCTTGGAACATCCTACATGACCTGTTGAGTTCCTTCAAAAACTGTGTGCAAGTGTACTTAGAAGAACAGATGCTGTTTTGAAGGCAAAGCGTGGTCACACCAACTGGTCACAGCGATTACATGGTATCTGCAGCAAGCCGGTACACTGATCAGTCATTGGCTGTGTTCGATGGACACAGCCTGTGATAGATCGTGCCGCAGCTCGCGAGCGGTGATCTGGGAGGACGTCATATGACGTCCATGTGGATCGACAATGCCCCACCCAGCCATCAATTGACTATAGGCTGGGCAGGAAGTGGTTAAAGGATAAGTTCATCTTTTCCAGAAAATAGCCCATGCAGTAAATGGGTCTCAGTAGATAATAAAAATCTGTCCAGCTTTGAAAAATTATATTTATTTTATTGTTTTGGTCTATTTCGGTCTATTTTGGTCCCCTCGGTAGCCTGGATAAAAAAAAAAAAACCTCAAAGTTAGCAAATTAACATTCTGACTTGTTGCTTGGATATGAAAAACCATTGTTTTTTACTCTTGCAATGCTGGGAGTATGTACCATAATCAGGGGCGTAACTAGAAATAGCAGGGCCCCATAGCAAAATGTTGTATGGGGCCCCCCTGCAAACAGCCCCCCCCCCCCCCCCCACACACACACACACACACAGCTGCCCTAGTGTCAATGCAGCGTGACCTGTGCCACATACAGCGTGACCTATGCCCAATGCAGCTTGACCTGTGCCCAATACAGCCTGGTATGCCTGTGCCCCATACAGCCCCACCTATGCAGAGGAAGAGGCAAGCCACCCGGACCAGCAGAGAGCGGGATTGCCCGCTGTAATAGCATTCATTTGAATTTCCCGTCTTCCTGGGGCTCATCGTCACATAGCCCCACCTCTTGGCCCAACGCCTTTGATGACATCACATGTCTTGCATTGGATCGGCGTTCTGTCTATCAAAGGCACCGGGCCAAAAGGTAGAGCTATGTGATGTGAGCCCCGGGAACACTGGAAGTTCTATAAGGAAAGCTCTTACATCGGGCAATTCAGCTCTCTGCTGATACGGACAGCTCACCTCTTCCTTTCCTCTCTCTTCCCCTGGCTGGGAGACTGTGCCAGGGGTGCTCTTATCCTCACTGGGCCCCACTCGGCTGCGGGCCCCATAGCGCCCGCATGGGTCGCTATGGTGGTAGTTACGCCCCTGACCATAATGTGAAGCATGGTCATTTGGATCTTCTCAGAAGCCTGGCTAAAAAACTTCTAGTTAGCAACCCCCACATTGTGACTTTTTGCTAGGATGTGAAAACCATTGGTTTTCACCCCTACAATGCTGGGAGTATGCATTGTAAAGAGAAGCATTGTGACCACTGCAATGTGTGTCTATGCTGTATACGGCAAAAGGATCATCCAGCCCAGCACTTCTCTGCTTTTTCAGCCCACCTCTTCAGCCTCAGCCAGAGACAATGCTGTAAATATTGCCTTTGAAGATGATCTATGGAACAAAACATGTCACGACGAGGTTGGTTATCACACGCGTAAGTTCTGGCATCTTTGTGTCTCAATGCTTTTATGCTGCTGCAAATTGTGAGTATATTTTTAATTATTTAATAAACATCTGATTTTACTACACTGTGGGGTTCTCTTATTTTCCCTATTACTGAGTGACATATGTGACATATGGTGAATACCTTAAACAGAGAAGAGTTTGCCTTGTCGTGACAGCAGTCCTCCTGGATAGGAATTGGTGTTTTCTAAATGCTGCAAAGTTTCTCGGAGCCACCAGCCTTGGGGATTTATCTGATTAGCATGATCTGACCTTCACATAGTGGGGTCTAATAATTTGGTAAGCACATATCGATGGTGGAGGTGTTCATAGCACAAGTGGTGGAAGCATGAGAAAGTTGGTGCACCAGTGGATTTACAATTCACAGATGGTCATATGCATTATTATAACTTTTAATGGGCTTATGAGTTATTGTATTTATATAATTGCTAATATGAAGATGCAATAGTGCAACACACTTAAATTGTTACTAAACCCACAACAGTAAAATCAGTCTGTACGTGCAGTAAAGCATGCTTGTTATACTCACTGTGGAACCTAAGGAGTTAATCCTCTGCATTGTGTCAAAGGCTGTTTTATCCTTTCTCCTCTGATCCTCCCCTTCTTCCAATGTCACTCTGCACATGCTCAGCTTGGTTTGTATTGCTAGAGAGTTTTTTTTTCTTGGGAGGGTGCATGTGATCAGCACAGGGCCAATCAGCACAGTCCAGACAGAGAGTCAGGAGTCTTGCAGTTTCATAGGACAGTCAGAGTAGAATGAAAACTCCTCCCACGAGCTTTAACCAGTGCTTGGCTAGACACTGACAGAAGTCACAAGACTGCTATATTCTGCTGATGAGAAAAGCTATTTAGCAGTTTATATTTACTAACATAATTGCATTTCCATGTTCTGTGTATTGTGGGAGACCAGATACACATAGTTGCCAACAGTCCCAAATTTCCTGGGAAATTCCCGGTATTTAGACCATTGTCCCGGTCTTACCGTGTCCTGGGAAATTTCACTGGTAAATTGGCATTTTCTGGATTTTTCACCAGAGCCGCCTCTAGAGGTCCAGGGCCAGCACTAGTGAATTTTCTCCGCCGCCACTTTACAGAAGACCAACTCTCGTGAGGAGGAATCAAGAGGCAGAGCCCAGGTGGCAATGAAAGTGGCTGCCAATAGAGATGGAGCTGCTCCATTTCTATTGGCTGCCGCTTTCATTGCCACTCAGGCTCCCCCTTTTTTTCTTCCCTTTCGGCCTCCATGAGAGGTGGTCTTCTGTAAATGGCATGGAAACCAAATCACCAATACAGAGCAGCATGAAATAGCTGCATCTGTGGTGACAACATGAGCGCTGCATCTGTGGTGACAAGTGCGCTGTATCTGTGGTGACAAGTGCGCTGTATCTGTGGTGACAAGTGCGCTGCATCTGTGGTGACAAGTGCGCTGCATCTGTGGTGACAAGAGTGCGCTGCATCTGTGGTGACAAGAGTGCGCTGCATCTGTGGTGACAAGTGCACTGCATCTGTGGTAACAAGTGTGCTGTATCTGTGGTGACAAGTGCACTGCATCTGTGGTGACAAGTGTGCTGTATCTGTGATGACAAGTGCGCTGCATCTGTTGTGACAAGTGTTCTGTATCTGTGAGAACAAGTGAGCTGTATCTGTGGTGACAAGTGCGCTGCATCTATGGTGACAAGCTGTATCTGTGGTGATATGTGCTCTGTATCTGTGGAGACAAGTGCGCTGTATCTGTGGTGAAAAGTGATAAGCTGTATCTGTGGTGACAAGTGCGCTATATCTGTGGTGACAAGTGTGTTGAATCTGTAGTGACAAGTGCACTGCATCTGTGGTGACAAGCTGCATCTGTGGTGACAAGTGACAAGCTGTATCTGTGGTGACAAGCTGCATCTGTAGTGACAAGTGACAAGCTGTATCTGTGGTGACAAGTGTGCTGTATCTATGGTGACACGTGTGCTGCATCTGTGGTGACATGTGCGCTGCATCTGTGGTGACAAGTGACACACTGTATCCATGGTGACAAGTGAGCGCTGCATCTGTGGTGACAAGCTGTATCTATGATGACAAGTGACAAGTTGTATCTGTGGTGACAAGCTGTATCTGCGGTGACAAGTGTGCTATATCTGTGGTGACAAGTGTGCTGTATCTGTGGTGACAAGTGCGCTGCATCTGTGGTGACAAGTGCACTGCATCTGTGGTGACAAGCTGTATCTGTGGTGACAAGTGACAAGCTGTATCTGTAGTGACAAGTGTGCTGTATCTGTGGTGACAAGCTGCATCTGTGGCGACAAGTGACAAGCTGTATCTGTGGTGACATGTGCACTGTATCTGTGGTGACAAGTGCGCTATATCTGTGGTGACAAGTGTGTTGAATCTGTAGTGATAAGTGGACTGCATCTGTGGTAACAAGCTGTATCTGTGGTGACAAGTGACAAGCTGTATCTGTGGTGACAAGTGTGCTGTATCTGTAGTGACACGTGCGCTGCATCTGTGGTGACAAGCTGTATCTATGATGACAAGTGAGAAGTTGTATCTGTGGTGACAAGCTGTATCTGTGGTGACAAGTGCACTGCATCTGTGGTGACAAGTGCACTGCATCTGTGGTGACAAGTGCACTGCATCTGTGGTGGCAAGTGACAAGCTGTATCTGTAGTGACAAGTGCGCTGTATCTGTGGTGACAAGCTGCATCTGTGGTGACAAGTGACAAGTGACAAGCTGTATCTGTGGTGACATGTGCACTGTATCTGTGGTGACACGTGCGTTGCATCTGTGGTGACACGTGCGCTGCATCTGTGGTGACACGTGCGCTGCATCTGTGGTGACAAGCTGTATCCGTGGTGACAAGTGAGCGCTGCATCTCTGTTGACTAGCTATATCTATGATGACAAGTAACAAGCTGCATCTGTGGTGACAAGCTGTATCTGTGGTAACAAGTGCGCTGCATCTGTGGTAATAAGTGCCCAGCATCTGTGGTGACAAGTGTGTTGTATCTGTAGTGACAAGTGCACTGTATCTGTGGTGACAAGTGCGCTGTATCGCTGGTGACAAGTGTGGTGCATCTGTGCTGACAAGTGGGCTGCATCTGTGGTGACAAGCTTCCTGCATCTGTAGTGACAAGGGCGCTGCATCTGTTGTGACACGTGCACTGAATCTGTGGTGACAAGGGCACTGCATCTGTGGTGACAAGCTATATCTGCGGTGACAAGTGACACACTGTATCTGTGGTGACAAGTGAGCGCTGCATCTGTGGTGACAAGTGACAAGCTGTATCTATGGTGACAAGTGTCAAGCTGTATTTGTGGTGACAAGTGTGCTGCATCTGTGGTGACAAGTGAGCACTGCATCTGTGGTGACAAGTGAGTGCTGCATCTGTGGTGACAAGTGCACTGCATCTGTGGTGACAAGTGAGTTGCATTTGTGGCAATAAGTGTGCTGTATCTGTGCTGACAAGTGCGCTGCATCTGTGGTGACAAGTGATAAGCTGTATCTGTGGTAACAAGTGCGCTGTATCTGTGGTGACAAGTGCGCTGTATCTGTGGTGACAAGTGTGCTGTATCTGTGGTGACAAGTGAATGCTGCATCTGTGGTGACAAGTGCACTGCATCTGTGGTGACAAGTGAGTTGTATCTCTGGCGATAAGTGTGCTGTATCTCTGTGACAAGTGCGCTGCATCTGTGGTGACAAGTGATAAGCTGTATCTGTGGTGACAAGTGTGCTGTATCTGTGGTGACAAGTGCGCTGTATCTGTGGTGACAAGTGTGCTGCATCTGTGGTGACAAGTGCCTAAATCTGTAGTGACAAGCTGTACCTGTGGTGACAAGTGACAAGCTGTATCTGTGGTGACAAGTGGGCTGTATCTGTAGCGACAACTGCGCTGCATCTGTGCTGATAAGCTGTATCTGTGGTGACAAGTGCACTACATCTGTAGTGACAAGCTGTATCTGTGGTGACAAATGCGCTGTATCTGTGGTGACAAGTGAACGCTACATCTGTGTTGACAAGTGACAAGCTGTATCAGTGGTGACAAGTGAGCGTTGCATCTGTGGTGACAAGGGACAAGCTGTATCTGTGTTGACAAGTGCGCTGAATCTGTGATGATAAGTATGCTGTTTCTGTAGTGACAAGTGTGCTGTATGTGTGGTGACAAGGGTGCTGCATCTGTGGTGACAAGTGCACTGCATCTGTGGTGACAAGGGACTGCATCTGTGGTGACAAGCTATATCTGTGTTGACAAGTGAGCGCTGGATCTGTAGTGACAAGTGACAACCTGTATCTGTGGTGACAAGCTGCATCTGTGGTGACGACCGGTATCTGTGGTGCCAAGTGACAAGCTGTATCTGTGGTGATAAGTGCGCTGCATCTGTGGTGACAAGTGAGCGCTGCATCCGTGGTGACAAGTGCACTGTATCTGTGGTGACAAGTGCGCTGTATCTGTGGTGAAAAGTGCACTGCATCTGTGGTGAAAAGTGCACTGCATCTGTGGTGACAAGGGTGCTGCATCTGTGCTGACAAGGGTGCTGCATCTGTGGTGAAAAGTGAGCGCTGCATCTGTGGTGACAAGTGACAAGCTGTATTTGTGGTGACAAGTGCGCTGCTTCTGTGGTGACAAGTGAGCACTGAATCTGTGGTGACAAGTGGGCTGTATCTGTAGTGACAACTGTGCTGCATCTGTGGTGACAAGTGCACTGTATCTGCGGTGACAAGCTGTATATGTGGTAACAAGTGTGCTGCATCTGTTGTGACAAGCTGTATCTGTGGTGACAAATGCACTGTATCTGTGGTGACAAGTGAACGCTGCATCTGTGGTGACAAGTGACAAGCTGTATCCGTTGTGATAAGTGAGCACTGCATCTATGGTGACAAGTGAGCGCTGCATCTGTGGTGACAAGTACAATGCAACTGTGGCGAGAAGTGAGCACTGCATCTGTGGTGACAGGTGAGTGCTGCATCTGTGGTAACAAGTGACAAACTGCATCTGTGGTGACAAGCTGTATCTGTGGTGACAAGTGAGCGCTGCATCTGTGATGACAATGGGGATGCATCCGTGGTGACAAGTGACACACTGTATCTGTGGGGACAAGTGAGCCCTGTATCTGTGGTGACAAGTGAGCGCTGCATCTGTGGTGACAAGTGAGCTGCATTTGTGGTGACAAGTGCGCTGCCTCTATGGTGACAAGCTGTATCTGTGGTGAAAAGTGAGCACTGCATCTGTGGTGCGCTGCATCTGTAGCTGTGGTGACAAGCTGTATCTGTGGTGACAAGTGTGCTGAATCTGCAGTGACAAGCTGTATCTGTGGTGACAAATGCGCTGTATCTGTGGTGACAAGTGCGCTGAATCTGTGATAACAAGTGTGCTGCATCTGTGGTAACAAGTACGCTGCATCTGTGGTGACAAAGGCGCTGCATCTGTTTTGACAAGTTATATCTGTGGTGACAAGTGACACACTGTATCTGTAGTGACAAGCTATATCTGTGGTGACAAGTGACACACTGTATCGGTGGTGACAAGTGAATGCTGAATCTGTGGTGACAAGTGACGCGCTGCATCTGTGGTGACAAGTGACACACTGTATCTGTGGTGACAAGTGTGCTTTATCTGTGGTGACAAGTGAGCCCTGTATCTGTGGTAACAAGTGCGCTGTATCTGTGGTGACAAGTGAGCGCTGCATCTGTGGTAACAAGTGACACAAACTGCATCTGTGGTGACAAGCTGCATCTGTGGTGACAAGTGACACGCTGTATCTTTGGAGACAAGTGAGCGCTGAATCTGTGGTGACAGGTGAGCGCTGTATCTGTGGTGACAGGTGCGCTGTATCTGTGGTGACAAGTGAGCCCTGTATCTGTGGTGACAAGTGAGCCCTGTATCTGTGGTGACAAGTGCAATGCATCTGTGGTGACAAGTGAGCACTGCATCTGTGCTGACAAGTGAGTGCTGCATCTGTAGTAACAAGTGAAACAAACTGCATCTCTGGTGACAAGCTGTATCTGTGGTGACAAGTGCGATGCATCTGTGGTGACAAGTGAGCACTGCGTCTGTGCTGCATCTGTAGTAACAAGTGAAACAAACTGCATCTCTGGTGACAAGCTGTATCTGTGGTGACAAGTCAGCGCTGCATCTGTGGTGAAAAGTGTGCTGCATCTGTGGTGACAGGTGATACACTGTATCTGTGGTGACAAGTGCGCTGTATCTGTGGTGACAAGTGAGCGCTGCATCGGTGGTGACAAGTGCACTGCATCTGTGGTGACAAGTGCACTGCATTTGTGGTGACAAGTGCGCTGCATCTATAGTGACAAGCTGTATCATTGTGAGCATTGCATCCGTGGTGACAAGTGATGCAAACTGCATCTGTGGTGACAAGTGACAAGCTGCATCTGTAGTGACAGGTGAGTGCTGCATCTGTGGTGACAAGTGACAAGCTGTATCTGTGGTAATTAGTGAGCACTGCATCTGTGGTGACAAGTGCGCTGCATCTATGGTGACAAGTGAGCGCTGCATCCGTGGTGACAAGTGCACTGTATCTGTGGTGACAAGTACACTGTATCTGTGGTGACAAGTGCACTGCATCTGTGGTGACAAGGGCGCTGCATCTGTGCTGACAAGGGTACTGCATCTGTGGTGACAAGTGAGCGCTGCATCTGTGGTGACAAGTGACAAGCTGTATTTGTGGTGACAAGTGCGCTGCTTCTGTGGTGACAAGTGAGCACTGAATCTGTGGTGACAAGTGGGCTGTATCTGTAGTGACAACTGTGCTGCATCTGTGGTGACAAGTGCACTGTATCTGTGGTGACAAGCTGTATATGTGGAAACAAATGTGCTGTATCTATGGTGACAAGTGAACACTGCATCTGTGGTGACAAGTGACAAGCTGTATCCATTGTGATAAGTGAGCACTGCATCTGTGGTAACAAGTGAGCGCTGCATCTGTGATGACAAGTGACACGCTGTATGTGAGGAGACAAGTGAGCGCTGTATCTGTGGTGACAAATGAGCGCTGTATCTGTGGTGACAAGTGCGCTGTATCTGTGGTGACAAGTGCGCTGTATCTGTGGTGACAAGTGAGCCCTGTATCTGTGGTGACAAGTGCGATGCAACTGTGGTGACAAGTGAGCACTGCATCTGTGGTGACAAGTGAGTGCTGCATCTGTGGTAACAAGTGACACAAACTGCATCTGTGGTGACAAGCTGTATCTGTGGTGACAAGTGAGTGCTGCATCTGTGGTGAAAAGTGCGCTGCATCCGTGGTGACAAGTGACACACTGTATCTGTGGTGACAAGTGAGCCCTGTATCTGTGGTGACAAGTGAGCGCTGCATCTGTGGTGACAAGTGAGCTGCATTTGTGGTGACAAGTGAGCTGCATTTGTGGTGACAAGTGCACTGCCTCTATGGTGACAAGCTGTATCTGTGGTGAAAAGTGAGCGCTGTATCTGTGGTGACAAGTGCGCTGTATCTGTGGTGACAAGTGCGCTGTATCTGTGGTGACAAGTGAGCCCTGTATCTGTGGTGACAAGTGCGATGCAACTGTGGTGACAAGTGAGCACTGCATCTGTGGTGACAAGTGAGTGCTGCATCTGTGGTAACAAGTGACACAAACTGCATCTGTGGTGACAAGCTGTATCTGTGGTGACAAGTGAGCGCTGCATCTGTGGGGAAAATTGCGCTGCATCCGTGGTGACAAGTGACACACTGTATCTGTGGTGACAAGTGAGCCCTGTATCTGTGGTGACAAGTGAGCGCTGCATCTGTGGTGACAAGTGAGCTGCATTTGTGGTGACAAGTGAGCTGCATTTGTGGTGACAAGTGCACTGCCTCTATGGTGACAAGCTGTATCTGTGGTGAAAAGTGAGCACTGCATCTGTGGTGCGCTGCATCTGTGGTGACAAGTGCTCTGCATCTGTGCTGACAAGTGTGCGGTATCTGTGGTGACAAGCTGTGCCTGTGGTGACCAGCGCTCTGCATCTGTAGTGACAAGCTGTATCTGTGCTTACAAATGCGCTGTATCTGTGGTAACAAGTGACAAGCTGTATCTATGGTGACAAGTGCTGAATCTGTGATAACAAGTGCTCTGCATCTGTGGTGACAAGTGCGCTGCATCTGTGGTGACAAGGGCGCTGCATCTGTGGTGACAAGTGACACACTGTATCTGTGGTGAGAAGTGACAAGCTGTATCTGTGGTGACAAGTGATAAGCTGTGTTTGTGGTGACAAGTCACAAGCTGTATCTGTGGTGACAATTGCGCTGCATCTGTGGTGACAAGTGAGCGCTGCATCTGTGGTGAGAAGTGCACTGTATTTGTGGTGACAAGTGTGCTGTATCTGTGGTGACAAGTGTGCTGCATCTTTGGTGACAAATGTGCTGCATCTGTGGTGACAAGCTGTATCTGTGGTGACAAGTGACAAGCTGTATCTGTGGTGACAACCTGTAGCTGTGGTGACAAGCTGCATCTGTGGTGACAAGTGACAAGCTGTATCTGTGGTAAAAAGTATGCTGTATCTGTGGTGACAAGTGCTCTGAATCTGTGGTGACAAGTGAGCACTGCATCTGTAGTGACAATTGCGCTGCCTCTGTGGTGACAAGCTGCATCTGTGGTGTAAAGTGAGCACTGTATCTGTGGTGACAAGTGAGCACTACATCTGTGGTGATAAGTGAGCACTGCATCTGTGGTGACAAGTGACACAAACTGCATCTGTGGTGACAAGTGACAAGCTGCAACTGTGGTGACAAGTGAGCACTAAAGTTGTGGTGACAAGTGAGCACTGCATTTGTGGTGACAAGTGCGCTGCATTTGTGGTGACAAGTGCGCTGCATCTATGGTGACAAGCTGTATCTGTGGTGAAAAGTGAGCGCTGTATCTGTGGTGACAAGTGAGCACTACATCTGTGGTGACAAGTGAACACTGCATCTGTGGTGACAAGTGAACACTGCATCTGTGGTGACAAGTGAACACTGCATCTGTGGTGACAAGTGAGCGCTGCATCTGTGGTGACAAGTGATGCAAACTGCATCTGTGGTGACAAGTGATGCAAACTGCATCTGTGGTGACAAGTGACAAGCTGCATCTGTAGTGACAAGTGAGCACTGCATCTGTGGTGACAAGTGACAAGCTGTTTCTGTGGTGATTAGTGAGCACTGCATCTGTGGTGACAAGTGAGCGCTGCATCTGTGGTGACAAGTGTGCTGCATCTGTGGTGACAAGTGTGCTGCATCTGTGGTGACAAGTGCACTGCATCTGTGGTGACAAGTGAGCTGTATATGTTGTGGCAAGTGTGCTACATCTGTGGTGACAAGTGACACGCTGTATCTGTGGTGACGACGGAACGCTACATCTGTGGTGACAAGTGTGCTGCATCTGTGGTGACAAGTGCGCTGCATCTGTGGTGACAAGTGTCAAGCTGTATCCGTGGTTTCATGTCACAAGCTGTATCTGTGGTGACAAATGCGCTGCATCTGTGGTGACAAGTGAGCACTGCATCTGTGGTGACAAGTGCACTGTATCTGTGGTGACAAGTGCGCTGCATCTGTGGTGACAAATGCGCTGCATCTGTGGTGACAAGCTGTATCTGTGGTGACAAGTGACAAGCTGTATCTGTGGTGACAAGCAGTAGCTGTGGTGACAAGCTACATCTGTGGTGAGAAGTTACGAGCTGTATCTGTGGTAAAAAGTATGCTGTATCTGTGGTGACAAGTGAGCGCTGCATCTGTGGTGACAAGTGCGCTGTATCTGTGGTGACAAGTGAGCGCTGCATCTGTGGTGACAAGTGCACTGCATCTGTGGTGACAAGTGAGCTGTTCCTGTGGTGACAATTGAGCTGCACCTGTGGTGACAAGCTATATCTGTGGTGAAAAATGAACGCTGCATCTGTGGTGACAAGTGAGCGCTGCATCTGTGCTGACAAGTGCACTGCATCTGTGGTGACAAGTCAGGGCTGCATCTGTGGTGACAAGTGCACTGCATCTGTGGTGACAAGTGAGCTGCACCTGTGGTGACAAGTGAGCTGCACCTGTGGTGACAAGCTATATCTGTGGTGAAAAATGAGCACTGTATCTGTGGTGACAAGTGACACAAACTGCATCTGTGGTAAGAAGTGAGCGCTGAAGTTGTTGTGACAAGTGAGCACTGCATCTATGGTAAGAAGTGAGTGCTGAAGTTGTGGTGACAAGTGAGCACTACATCTGTGGTAACAAGTGACACAAACTGCATTTGTGGTGACAAGTGACAAGCTGTATCTGTGGTGACAAGTGAGCACTGAAGTTGTGGTGACAAGTGAGCACTGCATCTGTGGTGACAAGTGAGCGCTGCATCTGTGCTAACAAATGACACAAACTGCATCTGTGGTGACAAGCTGTATCTGTGGTGACAAGTGTGCTGTATCTGTGGTGACAAGCTGTATCTGTGGTGAAAATAGAGTGCTGCATATGTGGTGACAAGTGTGCTGCATCTGTGGTGACAAGTGAGCGCTGCATCTGTGGTGACAAGTGCACTGCATCTGTTGTGACAAGTAAGCTGTATCTGTGGTGAAAAGTGACACGCTGTATCTGTGATGACAAGTGACAAGTTGTATCTGTGGTGACAAGCTATATCTGTGGTGACAAGTGCGCTGCATCTGTGGTAACAAGTGTGTTGTATTTGTGGTGACGAATGCACTGCATCTGTGCTGACAAGTACGCTGTATCTGTGGTGACAAGTGGGCTGTATCTGTAGTGAAAAGTGTGCTGCATCTGTGGTGACAAGTGAGCTGCATCTGTGGTGATAAGTGTGCTGTACCTGTGGTGACAAGTGCGCTGCATCTGTGGTGACAAGTGCTCTGCATCTGTGATGACCAGTGATAAGCTGTATCCGTGGTGACAAGTGAGCGCTGCATCTGTGTTGACTAGCTATATCTATGATGACAAGTGACAAGCTGTATCTGTGGTGACAAACTGTATCTGTGGTGACAAGTGTGCTGCAGCTGTGGTGATAAGTGCCCTGCATCTGTGGTAACAAGTGTGTTGTATCTGTGGTGACAAGTGCACTGTATCTGTTGTGACAAGTGAGCTGTATCTGTGGTGAAAAGTGAAAAGCTGTATCTGTGATGACAAGTGACAAGTTGTATCTGTGGTGACAAGCTATATCTGTGGTGACAAGTGCGCTGCATCTGTGGTAACAAGTGTGTTGTATTTGTGGTGACGAATGCACTGCATCTGTGCTGACAAGTACGCTGTATCTGTGGTGACAAG
This sequence comes from Aquarana catesbeiana, assembly GCF_042186555.1. Taxonomy (NCBI): domain Eukaryota; kingdom Metazoa; phylum Chordata; class Amphibia; order Anura; family Ranidae; genus Aquarana; species Aquarana catesbeiana. The sequence continues at coordinate 189,787,150 of NC_133325.1, forward strand.
TGGGCTGTATCTGTAGTGAAACGTGTGCTGCATCTGTGGTGACAAGTGAGCTGCATCTGTGGTGATAAGTGTGCTGTACCTGTGGTGACAAGTGCGCTGCATCTGTGGTGACAAGTGCTCTGCATCTGTGATGACCAGTGATAAGCTGTATCCGTGGTGACAAGTGAGCGCTGCATCTGTGTTGACTAGCTATATCTATGATGACAAGTGACAAGCTGTATCTGTGGTGACAAGTGTGCTGCATCTGTGGTGATAAGTGCCCTGCATCTGTGGTAACAAGTGTGTTGTATCTGTGGTGACAAGTGCACTGTATCTCTGGTGACAAGTGCACTGTATCTCTGGTGACAAGTGTCAAGCTGTATCCATGGTGACAAGTCACAAGCTGTATCTGTGGTGACAAGTGCGCTGCATCTGTGGTGACAAATGTGCTGCATCTGTGGTGACAAGCTGTATCTGTGGTGACAAGGGTTCTGCATCTGTTGTGACAAGTGCACTGCATCTGTGGTGACAAGGGCACTGCATCTGTGGTGACAAGCTATATCTGTGGTGACAAGTGACACACTGTATCTGTGGTGACAAGTGTGCTGCATCTGTGGTGACAAGTGTGATGCATCTGTGGTGACAAGTGCACTGCATCTGTGGTGAACAGTGACAAGCTGTATCTGTGATCACAAGTCACAAGTTGTATCTGTGGTGACAAGCTATATCTGTGGTGACAAGAGCACTGCATCTGTGGTGACAAGTGCGTTGTATTTGTACTGATGAATGCACTGCATCTGTGCTGACAAGTATGCTGTATCTGTGGTGACAAGTGGGCTGTATCTGTAGTGACAAGTGCGCTTCATCTGTGGTGACAAGTGCGCTGCATCTGTGCTGACAAGTGTGCGGTATCTGTGGTGACAAGCTGTGTCTGTGGTGACAAGTGCTCTGCATCTGTAATGACAAGCTGTATCTGTGGTTACAAATGCGCTGTATCTGTGGTGACAAGTGACAAGCTGTATCTATGGTGACAAGTGCTGAATCTGTGATAACAAGTGCTCTGCATCTGTGGTGACAAAGGCGCTGCATCTGTGGTGACAAGTGACACACTGTATCAGTGGTGACAAGTGAACGCTGCATCTGTGGTGACAAGTGACAAGCTGTATCTGTGGTGACAAGTGACAAGCTGTATCTGTGGTGACAAGTGACAAGCTGTATTTGTGGTGACAAGTCACAAGCTGTATCTGTAGTGACAATTGCGCTGCATCTGTGGTGACAAGTGAGCGCTGCATCTGTGGTGAGAAGTGCGCTGTATTTGTGGTGACAAGTGTGCTGTATCTGTGGTGACAAGTGCGCTGCATCTGTAGTGACAAATGTGCTGCATCTGTGGTGACAAGCTGTATCTGTGGTGACAAGTGACAAGCTGTATCTGTGGTGACAGCCTGTAGCTGTGGTGACAAGCTGCATCTGTGGTGACAAGTGACAAGCTGTATCTGTGGTAAAAAGTATGCTGTATCTGTGGTGACAAGTGCACTGCATCTGTGGTGACAAGTGCGCTGCATCTGTGGTGACAAGTGAGTGCTGCATCTGTGGTGACAAGTGTGCTGTATCTGTGGTGACAAGTGAGCGCTGCATCTTTAGTGACAAGTGCACTGCATCTGTGGTGACAAGTGAGCTGCATCTGTGGTGACAAGTGAGCTGCATCTGTGGTGAAAAGCTGCATCTGTGGTGTAAAGCTGCATCTGTGGTGTAAAGTGAGCGCTGTATCTGTGGTGACAAGTGAGCACTACATCTGTGGTGACAAGTGAACACTGCATCTGTGGTGACAAGTGACACAAACTGCATCTGTGGTGACAAGTGACAAGCTGTATCTGTGGTGACAAGTGAGTACTGAAGTTGTGGTGACAAGTGAGCACTGCATCTGTGGTGACAAGTGAGCGCTGCATCTGTGGTGACAAGTGAGCGCTGCATCTGTGGTGACAAGTGAATGCTGCATCTGTGGTAACAAATGACATAAACTGCATCTGTGGTGAAAAGTGACAAGCTGTATCTGTGGTGACAAGTGTGCTGTATCTGTGCTGACAAGTGCGCTGCATCTATGCTGACAAGCTGCAACTGTGGTGACAAGTGAACGCTGCATCTGTGGTGACAAATGAGCTCTGCATCTGTGGTGACAAGTGAGCGCTGCATCTGAGGTAACAAGTGATACAAACTGCATCTGTGGTGACATGTGACAAGCTGTATCTGTGGTGACAAGTGACAAGCTATATCTGTGGTGACAAGTGTGCTGTATCTGTGGTGACAAGTGACAAGCTGTATCTGTGATGACAAGTCAGCACTGCATCTATGGTGACAAGTGAGCACTGCATCTGTGGTGACAAGTGAACACTGCATCTGTGGTGACAAATGAGCTCTGCATCTGTGGTGACAAGTGAGCACTGCATCTGTAGTGACAAGTGAGCACTGTATCTGTGGTGACAAGTGAACGCTGCATCTGTGGTGACAAGTGACAAGCTGTATCTGTGGTGACAAGTGACAAGCTGTATATGTGGTGACAAGTGACAAGCTGTATCTGTGGTGACAAGTGACAAGCTGTATTTGTGGTGACAAGTCACAAGCTGTATCTGTAGTGACAATTGCGCTGCATCTGTGGTGACAAGTGAGCGCTGCATCTGTGGTGAGAAGTGCGCTGTATTTGTGGTAACAAGTGTGCTTTATCTGTGGTGACAAGTGCGCTGCATCTGTAGTGACAAATGTGCTGCATCTGTGGTGACAAGCTGTATCTGTGGTGACAAGTGACAAGCTGTATCTGTTGTGACAGCCTGTAGCTGTGGTGACAAGCTGCATCTGTGGTGACAAGTGACAAGCTGTATCTGTGGTAAAAAGTATGCTGTATCTGTGGTGACAAGTGCACTGGATCTGTGGTGACAAGTGCGCTGCATCTGTGGTGACAAGTGCGCTGCCTCTGTGGTGAAAAGCTGCATCTGTGGTGTAAAGTGAGTGCTGTATCTGTGGTGACAAGTGAGCACTACATCTGTGGTGACAAGTGAACACTGCATCTGTGGTGACAAGTGAACACTGTATCTGTGGTGACAAGTGACAAGCTATATCTGTGGTGACAAGTGAGCACTGAAGTTGTGGTGACAAGTGAGCACTGCATCTGTGGTGACAAGTGAGCGCTGCATCTGTGGTGACAAGTGAATGCTGCATCTGTGGTAACAAATGACACAAACTGCATCTGTGGTGAAAAGTGACAAGCTGTATCTGTGGTGACAAGTGTGCTGTATCTGTGCTGACAAGTGCGCTGCATCTATGCTGACAAGCTGCATCTGTGGTGACAAGTGAACGCTGCATCTGTGGTGACAAATGAGCGCTGCATCTGTGGTGACAAGTGAGCGCTGCATCTGAGGTAACAAGTGACACAAACTGCATCTGTGGTGAAATGTGACAAGCTGTATCTGTGGTGACAAGTGACAAGCTATATCTGTGGTGACAAGTGTGCTGTATCTGTGGTGACAAGTGACAAGCTATATCTGTGATGACAAGTCAGCACTGCATCTATGGTGACAAGTGAGCACTGCATCTGTGGTGACAAGTGAACACTGCATCTGTGGTGACAAATGAGCTCTGCATCTGTGGTGACAAGTGAGCACTGCATCTGTGGTGACAAGTGAGCACTGTATCTGTGGTGACAAGTGAACGCTGCATCTGTGGTGACAAGTGACAAGCTGTATCTGTGGTGACAAGTGACAAGCTGTATCTGTGGTGACAAGTGACAAGCTATATTTGTGGTGACAAGTCACAAGCTGTATCTGTAGTGACAATTGCGCTGCATCTGTGGTGACAAGTGAGCTCTGCATCTGTGGTGAGAAGTGCGCTGTATTTGTGGTAACAAGTGTGCTTTATCTGTGGTGACAAGTGCGCTGCATCTGTAGTGACAAATGTGCTGCATCTGTGGTGACAAGCTGTATCTGTGGTGACAAGTGACAAGCTGTATCTGTGGTGACAGCCTGTAGCTGTGGTGACAAGCTGCATCTGTGGTGACAAGTGACAAGCTGTATCTGTGGTAAAAAGTATGCTGTATCTGTGGTGACAAGTGCACTGCATCTGTGGTGACAAGTGCGCTGCATCTGTGGTGACAAGTGCGCTGCCTCTGTGGTGAAAAGCTGCATCTGTGGTGTAAAGTGAGCGCTGTATCTGTGGTGACAAGTGAGCACTACATCTGTGGTGACAAGTGAACACTGCATCTGTGGTGACAAGTGACAAGCTGTATCTGTGGTGACAAGTGAGCACTGAAGTTGTGGTGACAAGTGAGCACTGCATCTGTGGTGACAAGTGAGCGCTGCATCTGTGGTGACAAGTGAATGCTGCATCTGTGGTAACAAATGACACAAACTGCATCTGTGGTGAAAAGTGACAAGCTGTATCTGTGGTGACAAGTGTGCTGTATCTGTGCTGACAAGTGCGCTGCATCTATGCTGACAAGCTGATTCTGTGGTGACAAGTGAACGCTGCATCTGTGGTGACAAATGAGCGCTGCATCTGTGGTGACAAGTGAGCGCTGCATCTGAGGTAACAAGTGACACAAACTGCATCTATGGTGAAATGTGAATAGCTGTATCTGTGGTGACAAGTGACAAGCTATATCTGTGGTGACAAGTGTGCTGTATCTGTGGTGACAAGTGACAAGCTATATCTGTGATGACAAGTCAGCACTGCATCTATGGTGACAAGTGAGCACTGCATCTGTGGTGACAAGTGAACACTGCATCTGTGGTGACAAATGAGCTCTGCATCTGTGGTGACAAGTGAGCACTGCATCTGTGGTGACAAGTGAACGCTGCATCTGTGGTGACAAGTGACAAGCTGTATCTGTGGTGACAAGTGACAAGCTGTATCTGTGGTGACAAGTGACAAGCTGTATTTGTGGTGACAAGTTACAAGCTGTATCTGTAGTGACAATTGCGCTGCATCTGTGGTGACAAGTGAGCGCTGCATCTGTGGTGAGAAGTGCGCTGTATTTGTGGTAACAAGTGTGCTTTATCTGTGGTGACAAGTGCGCTGCATCTGTAGTGACAAATGTGCTGCATCTGTGGTGACAAGCTGTATCTGTGGTGACAAGTGACAAGCTGTATCTGTGGTGACAGCCTGTAGCTGTGGTGACAAGCTGCCTCTGTGGTGACAAGTGACAAGCTCTATCTGTGGTAAAAAGTATGCTGTATCTGTGGTGACAAGTGCGCTGCATCTGTGGTGACAAGTGCGCTGCCTCTGTGGTGAAAAGCTACATCTGTGGTGTAAAGTGAGCACTACATCTGTGGTGACAAGTGAACACTGCATCTGTGGTGACAAGTGACAAGCTGTATCTGTGGTGACAAGTGAGCACTGAAGTTGTGGTGACAAGTGAGCACTGCATCTGTGGTGACAAGTGAGCGCTGCATCTATGGTGACAAGTGAATGCTGCATCTGTGGTAACAAATGACACAAACTGCATCTGTGGTGAAAAGTGACAAGCTGTATCTGTGTTGACAAGTGTGCTGTATCTGTGCTGACAAGTGCGCTGCATCTATGCTGACAAGCTGCATCTGTGGTGACAAGTGAACGCTGCATCTGTGGTGACAAATGAGCGCTGCATCTGTGGTGACAAATGAGCTCTGCATCTGAGGTAACAAGTGACACAAACTGCATCTGTGGTGAAATGTGACAAGCTGTATCTGTGGTGACAAGTGACAAGCTATATCTGTGGTGACAAGTGTGCTGTATCTGTGGTGACAAGTGACAAGCTATATCTGTGATGACAAGTCAGCACTGCATCTATGGTGACAAGTGAGCACTGCATCTGTGGCGACAAGTGAACACTGCATCTGTGGTGACAAATGAGCTCTGCATCTATGGTGACAAGTGAGCACTGCATCTGTGGTGACAAGTGAGCACTGTATTTGTGGTGACAAGTGAACGCTGCATCTGTGGTGACAAGTGACAAGCTGTATCTGTGGTGACAAGTGACAAGCTGTATCTGTGGTGACAAGTGACAAGCTGTATTTGTGGTGACAAGTCACAAGCTGTATCTGTAGTGACAATTGCGCTGCATCTGTGGTGACAAGTGAGCGCTGCATCTGTGGTGAGAAGTGCGCTGTATTTGTGGTAACAAGTGTGCTTTATCTGTGGTGACAAGTGCGCTGCATCTGTAGTGACAAATGTGCTGCATCTGTGGTGACAAGCTGTATCTGTGGTGACAAGTGACAAGCTGTATCTGTGGTCACAGCCTGTAGCTGTGGTGACAAGCTGCATCTGTGGTGACAAGTGACAAGCTGTATCTGTGGTAAAAAGTATGCTGTATCTGTGGTGACAAGTGCACTGCATCTGTGGTGACAAGTGCGCTGCATCTGTGGTGACAAGTGAGTACTGCATCTGTGGTGACAAGTGCACTGTATCTGTGGTGGCAAGTGAGCGCTGCATCTTTAGTGACAAGTGCACTGCATCTGTGGTGACAAGTGAGCTGCATCTGTGGTGACAAGTGACACAAACTGCATCTGTGGTGACAAGTGACAAGCTGTATCTGTGGTTACAAGTGAGCACTGAAGTTGTGGTGACAAGTGAGCACTGCATCTGTTGTGACAAGTGAGCTCTGCATCTGTGGTGACAAGCTGTATCTGTGGTGAAAAGTGAGCGCTGTATCTGTGGTGACAAGTGAGCACTACATCTGTGGTGACAAGGGAACTCTGCATCTATGGTGACAAGTGACACAAACTGCATCTGTGGTAACAAGTGACAAGCTGTATCTGTGGTGACAAGTGCACTGCATCTGTGGTGACAAGTGCGCTGCATCTGTGGTGACAAGTGAGTGCTGCATCTGTGGTGACAAGTGTGCTGTATTTGTGGTGACAAATGAGCGCTGCATCTTTAGTGACAAGTGCACTGCATCTGTGGTGACAAGTGAGCTGCATCTGTGGTGACAAGTGCGCTGCCTCTGTGGTGAAAAGCTGCATCTGTGGTGTAAAGTGAGCACTGTATCTGTGGTGACAAGTGAGCACTACATCTGTGGTGACAAGTGAACACTGCATCTGTGGTGACAAGTGACACAAACTGCATCTGTGGTGACAAGTGACAAGCTGTATCTGTGGTGACAAGTGAGCACTGAAGTTGTGGTGACAAGTGAGCACTGCATCTGTTGTGACAAGTGAGCGCTGCATCTGTGGTGACAAGCTGTATCTGTGGTGAAAAGTGAGCGCTGTATCTGTGGTGACAAGTGAGCACTACATCTGTGGTGACAAGTGAACTCTGCATCTATGGTGACAAGTGACACAAACTGCATCTGTGGTGACAAGTGACAAGCTGTATCTGTGGTGACAAGTGAGCACTGAAGTTGTGGTGAAAAGTGAGCACTGCATCTGTGGTGACAAGTGAGCGCTGCATCTGTGGTGACAAGTGAGCGCTGCATCTGTGGTGAAAAGTGAACGCTGCATCTGTGGTGACAAATGAGCGCTGCATCTGTGGTGACAAGTGAGCGCTGCATCTGAGGTAACAAGTGACACAAACTGCATCTGTGGTGATATGTGACAAGCTGTATCTGTGGTGACAAGTGACAAGCTATATCTGTGGTGACAAGTGTGCTGTATCTGTGGTGACAAGCTGTATCTGTGATGACAAGTCAGCACTGCATCTATGGTGACAAGTGAGCACTGCATCTGTGGTGACAAGTGAACACTGCATCTGTGGTGACAAGTGAACACTGCATCTGTCGTGAGAAGTGAACACTGCATCTGTGGTGACAAGTGAGCACTGCATCTGTGGTGACAAGTGACAAGCCGTATCTGTGGTGACAAGTGAGCGCTGCATGTGTGGTGACAAGTGAGTGCTGCATCTGTGGTAACAAGTGAGCACTGCATCTGTGGTGACAAGCTGTATCTGTGGTGACAAGTGAGCGCTGCATCTGTGGTGACAAGTGAACGTTACATCTGTGGTGACAAGCGAACGCTGCATCTGTGGTGACAAGTGAACACTGCATCTGTGGTGACAAGTGACAAGCTGCATCTGTGGTGACAAGTGAACGCTGCATCTGTGGTGACAAGTGAGCACTGCATCTGAGGTGACAAGTGAGCACTGCATCTGTGGTAACAAGTGAGCTGTATCCGTGGTGACAAGTGCCATGCTGTATCTGTGGTGACAGGTGAACACTATATCTGTAGTGACAAGTGAGCGCTGTATCTGTGGTGACAAGTGTGCTGCATTTGTGGTGACAAGTGACAAACTGCATCTGTAGTGACAAGCTGTATCTGTGGTGACAAGTGACAAGCTGTATCTGTGGTGACAAGTGCACTTTATCTGTGGTGACAAGTGCGCTGCATCTGTGGTGACAAGCTGCATCTGTGGTGACAAGTGCGCTGCATCTGTGGTGACTAGTGACAAGCTGTATCTGTGGTGACAAGTGACAAGCTGTATCTGTGGTGACAAGTGCACTTTATCTGTGGTGACAAGTGCGCTGCATCTGTGGTGACAAGCTGCATCTGTGGTGACAAGTGCGCTGCATCTGTGGTGACTAGTGACAAGCTGTATCTGTGGTGACAAGTTTGCTGTGTCTGTGGTGACAATTGCGCTGCATCTTTGGTGACAAGTGAGTGCTGCATCTGTCGTGACAAGTTACAAACTGTATCTGTGGTGACAAGTGTGCTGTATCTATGGTGACAAGCTATATCTGTGGTGACAAGTGCGCTGCATCTGTGGTGACCAGTGCGTTGTATTTGTGGTGACGAGTGCGCTGCATCTGTGCTGACAAGTACGCTTTATCTGTGGTGACAAGTGTGCTGTATCTCTGGTGACAAGCTATATCTGTGGTGACAAGTGCACTGCATCTGTGGTGACCAGTGCGTTGTATTTGTGGTGACGAGTGCACTGCAGCTGTGCTGACAAGTACGCTGTATCTGTAGTGACAAGTGTGCTGCATCTGTGGTGACAAGTGTGCTGCATCTGTGCTGACACGTGTGCTGTATCTGTGGTGACAAGCTGTATCTGTGGTGAGAAGTGCGCTGCATCTGTAATGAAAAGCTGTATCTGTGGTTACAAATGTGCTGTATCTGTGGTGACAAGCTGTATTTATGGTGACAAGTGCGCTGAATCTGTGATAACAAGTGCTCTGCATCTGTGGTGACAAGTGCGCTGTATTTGTGGTGACAAGTCACAAGCTGTATCTGTGGTGACAATTGCACTGTATTTGTGGTGACAAGTGTGCTGTATTTATGGTGACAAGTGCACTGCATCTGTGGGGACAAATGTGCTGCATCTGTGGTGACAAGCTGTATCTGTGGTGATAAGTGACAAGTTGTACCTGTGGTGACAAGCTGTAGCTGTTGTGACAAGCTGCATCTGTGGTGACAAGTGACAAGCTGTATCTTGTATCTGTGGTAAAAAGTATACTGTATCTGTGGTGACAAGTGCTCTGCATCTGTGGTGACAAGTGAGCACTGCATCTGTAGTGACAAGTGCGCTGCCTCTGTGGTGACAAGCTGTATCTGTGGTGAAAAATGAGAGCTATATCTGTGGTGACAAGTGAGCACTACATCTGTGGTGACAAGTGAACACTGCATCTGTGGTGACTAGTGACACAAACTGCATCTGTGGTGACAAGCTGTATCTGTGGTGACAAGTGAGCACTGAAGTTGTGGTGACAGGTGAGCACTGCATCTGTGGTGACAAGTGAGCGCTGCATCTGTGGTGACAAGTGAGCGCGCATCTGTGGTAACAAATGACAGAAACTGCCTCTGTGGTGAAAAGTGACAAGGTGTATCTGTGGTGACAAGTGTGCTGTATCTGTGGTGACAAGTGCGTTGCATCTATGGTGACAAGCTGCATCTGTGGTGACAAGTGAGCGCTGCATCTGTGGTGACAAATGAGCACTGCATCTGTGGTGACAAGCGAGCGCTGCATCTGTGGTGACAAGCGAGCGCTGCATCTGTGGTGACAAGTGACAAGGTGTTCCTGTGGTGACAAGTGAGCGCCACATCTGTGGTGACAATTGACAAGCTGTATCTGTGGTGACAAGTGAGCACTGCATCTGTGGTAACAAGTGACACAAACTGCATCTGTTACAACAAGCTCTACCTGTGGTGAAAAGTGAGCGCTGCACCTGTGGTGACAAGTGCGCTGCATCTGTGGTGACAAGTGACACGCTGTATCTGTGGTGACAAGTGACACCTGCATATGTGGTGACAAGTGACACACTGCATCTGTGGTGACAAGTGTGCTGTATCTGTGGTGACAAGTGAGCGCTGTATCTCTGGTGACAAGTGTGCTGCATCTGTGGTAACAAGTGACACAAACTGCATCTGTGGTGACAAGCTGTATCCGTGGTGACAAGTGAGCGCTGCATCTGTGGTAACAAGTGACACAAACTGCATCTGTGGTGACAAGTGAGCGCTGCATCTGTGGTGACAAGTGCGCTGCATCTGTGGTGACAAGTGACACTATGTATCTGTGGAATCAAGTGAGCGCTGTATCTGTGGTGACAAGTGAGTGCTGTATCTGTGGTGACAAGTGCACTGTATCTGTGGTGACAAGTGCGCTGCATCTGTGGTGACACGTGAGCACTACATCTGTGGTGACATGTGACACAAACTGCATCTGTGGTGACATGTGACACAAACTGCATCTGTGGTGACAAGCTGTATCTGTGGTGACAAGTGAGTGCTGCATCTGTGGTGACAAGTGACACACTGTATCTGTGGTGACAAGTGTGCTGTATCTGTGGTGACAAGTGAGCCATGTATCTGTGGTGACAAGTGTGATGCATCTGTGGTGACAAGTGAGTGCTGCAACTGTGGTAACAAGTGACACAAATGGCATCTGTGGTGACAATCTGTATCTGTGGTGACAAGTGAGCGCTGCATCTGTGGTGACAAGTGAGCGCTGCATCTGTGGTGACATGTGACACACTGTATCTGTGGTGACAAGTGCACTGTATCTGTGGTGATAAGTGAGCACTGTATCTGTGGTGATAAGTGAGCACTGTATCTGTGGTGATAAGTGAGCACTGCATCTGTGGTAACAAGTGACACAAACTGCATCTGTGGTGACTAGCTGTATCTTGGATGACAAGTGAGCGCTGCATCTGTGGCGACGAATGCGCTGCATCTGTGGTGACAAGTGACACACTGTATCTGTGGTGACAAGTGCCCTGTATCTGTGGTGACAAGTGAGCACTGCATCTGTGGTGACAAGTGAGCGCTGCATCTGTGGTGACAAGTGACACACTGTATCTGTGGTGACAAGTGTGCCATGTATCTGTGGTGAAAAGTGAGCCATGTATCTGTGGTGACAAGTGTGATGCATCTGTGGTGACAAGTGAGTGCTGCAACTGTGGTAACAAGTGACACAAATGGCATCTGTGGTGACAATCTGTATCTGTGGTGACAAGTGAGCGCTGCATCTGTGGTGACATGTGTGCTGCATCTGTGGTGACAAGTGACAAACTGTATCTGTGGTGACAAGTGCACTGTATCTGTGGTGACAAGTGAGCACTGTATCTGTGGTGACAAGTGTGCTGTATCTGTGGTGATAAGTGAGCACTGTATCTGTGGTGATAAGTGAGCACTGCATCTGTGGTAATAAGTGACACAAACTGCATCTGTGGTGACAAGCTGTATCTGTGATGACAAGTGAGTACTGCATCTGTGGTGACAAGTGCGCTGCATCTGTGGTGACAAGTGACACACTTTATCTGTGGTGATAAGTGCGCTGTATCTGTGGTGACAAATGCGCTGCATCTGTGGTGACAAGTGACACACTGTATCTGTGGTGACAAGTGTGCTGTATCTGTGGTGACAAGTGAGCCCTGTATCTATGGTGAGAAGTGTGCTGTATCTGCGGTGACAAGTGAGTGCTGTATCTGTGGTGACAAGTGCGCTGTATCTGTGGTGAAAAGTGCGCTGCATCTGTGGTGACAAGTGAGCACTGCATCTGTGGTGACAAGTGACACAAACTGCATATGATGACAAGTGACATGCTGCATTTGGAGGCAGACGACGGTGGCAAGTGACACTCTCAGAGCTCCCACTGATTCCACATTATGGTGAGTTGAACAATTTAATTTTATATTACAATGTAATACTAGAAATAATGCGCTTCAATCATCCTGACACCATAACAACCATGGTGCCGTGATGACTGAAGTGCTAACACCAGGTGTTTGGAGTATCTTTATCTGCTGATTGTTAAACTTTCTGGAATACACATTTCTATTGTGGTGTAGGATCTGGGCCTTCTATCCCTCCATCCCTCTTTTCCTCTTTCCTAATTTCTTTCCTTCCTTCTCTCTCCTTCTTCCCTATCTGTTTCTCTTTCTTTCTTTCTCCCTTTCTTTCTCCCTCCATCCAGACCACTCCCCTTTTTTCACTGTGGCTACACGCCGCATTTTTCCACCCTCTACACCATGCCTACAAATGAATGGCCTGCCCCTAATTATAAAGACACTCCACCTACAGACAAAAAAGTGCTCCTGGGTTTAGTAACACTTTAACCACTTAAGGACCAGCCTCGTTTTGGATTTTAGGTGTTTACATGATTAAAACAGGTTTTTTTGCTAGAAAATTACTTAGAACCCCCAAACATTATATATGTTTTTTTTTCTAACACCCTAGAGAATAAAATGGCAGTCGTTGCAATACTTTTTTTTGCACCGTATTTGTGCAGAAACTTTTTTTGGAAAAAATTCACATTTTTGAATAAAAAAATAAGACAACAGTAAAGTTAGCCCAATTTTTTTTATATTGTGAAATAGAATGTTATGCCAAGTAAATTGATACCCAACATGTCACGCTTCAAAATTGCGCCCGCTCGTGGAATGGCGTCAAACTTTTACCCTCCAAAATCTCCATAGGCGACGTTTAAAAAATTCTACAGGTTGCATGTTTTGTGTTACAGAGGAGGTCTAGGGCTAGAATTATTGCTGCTGGACCGGGCATCTGTGAGATTTGCGAACATTTTCAACCCACAATAATGTGAACTTAGAGTTGTAATTTTTCCAGTGTGTTTTTTTTCAATAAATCATCTTTTATAACACTGTTTGAGACTCCTGTGGTTTGGGATGTGTTTGTTTGTTTGTTTAAATGTATGTTTGTTTGTTACCTTTATTTTTCCTCTTGAATTTTTTGTCATGAGCTATTTCTGAGCTGAAGACTCCATTATTTTGCTCTCATGGATTTTTAGACTAGGATTTGTCATCCACTTAATTATGTGCAGATATTTAATGACTTTACTGTAATTTTTTTAAAGTAAAAATTACATTTATGCTTACAGAATCTGAAATAAATGTTTATATCAAACATATTTCTTGTTTTCACTGTGGCTTTATTTTCAGTTTACAAACTGCAGCTTTCCACTTGAGAGATACGATTTCACCACTCCCCATAAATCAATCAGAATTAAAAATTCATATTCTCTTTAATGCATCCAATACCACCAGTAAAGAAAATACCCTGCCTCACTAGACCTACAGGAGTTTGTACAAAGAAATGTTTATGACACCTAAAAGCTTTCTTGACGGCAGAATCCCTGGGCAATACTCTCCATTTGCACCAGTTCCCAGCAAAGGTCAGTTTTAAGGATGATGTCATTGTGCCAGATTTAGGTTAGATTACATTGTTGGAGTGCTGCATGGACATAATCGCAGAGCTAAACAGATTGTACACTCCACGAGCAAGGAAACCCTGCAGTCCTATCACATACGGTAACTACTGCCAGGGGTTGAATATTCCTTATGTCCCCACAAAATTCACAATGTTGTATTTAATGCTCTTACAACAACAAAAAAAAAAAAGACATACCTAGATGTCTTTGTTTTTATGGTAGTACCAAAATTACTCAGTAAACAGTGAACTGATAGTGCCATCCAGGGAACACTGCAGCTGTCCTAAAGTGGGAAAGCACACTATTTTATCATTAACCACTTTAGCCCCAGGAGGATTTACCCCCTTAATAACCAGGCCATTTTTTTTGCAATACGGCCCTGCGTCACTTTAACTGACAATTGCACAGTCATGCGATGTTGTACACAAACAAAATCGATGTCCTTTTTTCCCACAAATAGAGCTTTATTTTGGTGGTATTTGATCAACTCTGCGTTTTTTGGGGGGTTTTTTTGCACTATAAACAAAAAAAGAGCGACAATTTTGAAAAAAATTAAATATTTTTTACTTTTTTCTATATTAAATATCCAAAAAACAAAAAAAAAAAATAAAAAAAGGTAAATTTCTTTATCAGTTTAGGCCAATATGTATTCTTCTACATATTTTTGGTAAAAAAAAAAAAAAAATCGCAATAAGCGTATATTGATTGGTTTGCGCAAAAGGTATAGCGTCTACAAAATAGGGGATAGATTTATGGCATTTTTGTTAGAATTTTTTTTTTTTCACTAGTAATGGCAGTGATCAGCAATTTTTAGCAGGACTGCGACATTGCGGCAGATAGATCGGACACTTTTTTGGTACCATTGACATTTATACAACAATCAGAGCTGCTGCTGGCTATTGGCATCGGCTCCGGCTTCGCCCCTATAGCTCTTACAGCGGTCAACGTACACCTATGCCGATTCGCGCAGCCGTGCCAACCTGCATAATGATGGAGGCTGGTCAGCAAGCAGTTAAAGTAGCATTAAATCTCAGCTATTTGTTGTAAATGTAGCCTTAAAGTAGAACTTTAGGCAAAACTTTTTTCATTTTGGATAGAGCAAAGGAGGGTTTTAATCCGTCAGAATTTTTTTCACCATCTGTGTCCCATTGTGGAGATTTCCCTTCACTTCTTGTCCCATAGCTAAACAGGAAATCCCTGCAAATAAAGGGATTTCTTTGGGGACACCCTAGGTCACCAAAACTAGTGTCCCTGTTGGAAGATTTCCCCTCTATTACATAGTTACATATAGTTACATAGTTACATAGTAGGTGAGGTTGAAAAAAGACACAAGTCCATCAAGTCCAACATATGTGTGATTATGTGTCAGTATTACACTGTATATTCCTGTATGTTGCAGTCATTCAGGTGCTTATCTAATAGTTTCTTGAAGCTATCGATGCTCCCCGCTGAGACTACTGCCTGTGGAAGGGAATTCCACATCCTTGCAGCTCTTACAGTAAAGAACCCTCTACATAGTTTAAGGTTAAACCTCTTTTCTAATTTTAATGAGTGGCCACGAGTCTTGTTAAACTCTCTTCTGCGAAAAAGTTTTATTTCTATTGTAGGGCCACCGGTACGGTATTTGTATATTGAAATCATATCCCCTCTCAAGCGTCTCTTCTCCAGAGAGAATAAGTTCAGTGCTCGCAACCTTTCCTCATAACTAATATCCTCCAGACCCTTTATTAGCTTTGTTGTCCTTCTTTGTACTCGCTCCATTTCCAGTACATCCTTCCTGAGGACTGGTGCCCAGAACTGGACAGCATACTCTAGGTGCGGCCGGACCAGAGTCTTGTAGAGCGGGAGAATTATCGTTTTATCTCTGGAGTTGATCCCCTTTTTAATGCATGCCAATATTCTGTTTGCTTTGTTAGCAGCAGCTTGGTATTGCATGCCATTGCTGAGCCTATCATCTACTAGGACCCCCAGGTACTTTTGTGGGGACAACCCAAAATTTGGGATTTTCTTTTACTTTCACTTTCAATGATAATGGTAAACAGGACAAATAGAGAGGGTAATTCTTTCTAATGGGGGCGTAGACAGCAATAAAAACTGACAGGTGTTCTAATCAGAGGCGGCTCTCTAATTAGGCAAACTAGGCGACCGCCTAAGGCCCCGCACTGACAGGGGCCTCGCGGCCGCCTACTTTGCTTGTGCTCAATCACTGACGTCGACACTGGCGGCTCCGCCTACCCCCGCTGGCGCTCTGTGGCTCTGGGGCTGACTGACGAATCAGGGACTGCCCAAGGAATAGCAGCTCCAACATGGAGCGGTTGCATCCCGGTCCGGTGGCAGCAGGTGTGGACAGCGGGACAGTTGAGGCCTCTAGGAGGCTGCAGCAGCCGGATGACAGCACCCGGCTCCTGGTGCCATCTCTACAAGGCGTGTGTTGGGCGGCGCCATGTCCATGTGGGAGCCGCAGCTGGGCTGCTCCTTCAGCCTGCGCTCACCTGACCTCTCCGCACCTGCCTCCAGCTGAGCTGCCCCATGACTGAACATGAAGCAGCTCCGCCTCCAATCTCCTGATGCCGCCTGGCCGACCAGAGAGAAGGTGACCCGTGCAGCCTTCCTGTGTGCCTGGATAGGAGGAGCGGTGGGCGGCGGCATATAGTGGAATTGATCTTTCTATATTCCTCCTGCAGCCGCTGAATCATCTGCAGGAAGGAGAGGAGGAGAAGTGAGCATTCAGCGGCTGCAGGAGGAATATAAAAAGTTCAATTCCACTATATGCAGCCGCCCACCGCTCCTCCTATCTAACTTCTTCTGCACCCCCTGTGCTCTCCGACCCTCATTGTGCTCCCCGACTCCTTCCCCAGTGCTCTTCAGCTCCCCCTGCTTTCCCCTCGCATTCTTTCTGACTCCCCTCCTCTCAAGCTCCCCCGCATTCTCCAGCCCCCACCCCTCCTATGCTCTCCACCTTCCCCAGTGCTTTCTGCCCCCATACCCCCAGTGCTCTCCAGCTCCTTCCTGTTCTTTGCCCCCCCTCTCCTGCTCCTGCCCAGTGCTCTCACAGACTGGGACATGGAACACAGGAGAGTCTTCAGACAGGTACAGGGCTAGGGATCTCTCTCACCCCCCCTTTCCCTCACCCCCCTCTTTATCACCTTCTCCTATCTCTCTCTCCCCCCTCCCGCTTTATGTCACCCTCCTTTCTTGCACCCCTGGTCTCTCTCCCTCGTACCACCCCTCTCTTTCTCACCTCCCTCCTCTGTGTCACCCATAGTCTCTCTCACCCCCTCCCACCACCCACTCCCTCTCTCCCTCTTCCCCCGCTCGCTCTCTCCCCATCTCCCTCCCCCCTCTCTCTCCCTCCCCCCTCTCTCTCTCCCTCTCTCTCTCTCTCTCTCTCTCTCTCTCTCTCTCCCCCTTCTCTCTCCCCCTTCTCTCTCCCTCTCTCTCTCCCTCTCTCTCTCCCTTTCTCTCTCCCTCTCTTTCTCTCCCTCTCTCTCCCACCCCTCGTCTCTTTCTCTCTCGTGCCACCCCTCTCTTCCACAACCCTTCTCTCTCTCAACTCACCCCCTCTCTTATTCACCTCCATCCTCTGTGTCACCCCCAGTCTCTCCCACCCTCACTTACTCCCTCTATCCCTCCCTCTCTCCCCCCTCTCCCCCTCCCTTCCCCTCTCTCCCTCTCTCCCCCCTCTCTCTCTCTCTCCCTCCCCCCGCTCTCTCCCCTCCTCCCCTATCTCTCTCTCTCTCCTCCCTTTTCTCTCCCCCTTTCCCCCCACTCTCTCCCCCCTACCCCCCCTCTACCCCCTCTCTTCCACCCCTCCCCCACTCTCTATCCCTGTCTCTCTCCCTCTCTCCTCCCTATCTCTCTCTGTACTGTGTTGGGATTACCCCACTCTCCTTCCTCCCAAGGCATGGGAAATTCTTAGAGGGGTAGGTTGCCACCTTGCTAGGTCCCAGATGTTTTATTGGCTGCATATGTCTGATGGGTGAGGAGGGTGCCCTGGAAGTGGTGCTGATGAACTATGTGCTAGATCCGTGCATCTTTCTGCAGCCATTTTAATTGCTTGAATTTTTTTTCCCATTATGGGCGTGAGTCTGGCCTCATGTGTAAAATTCGCCTAAGGCCTCACAAAGCCTAGAGCCGCCTCTGGTTCTAATCCCTCTCCACTCTATCCAAAACTTAAGAAAAAAATTTGCCTTTAGCTATACTTACAGTAATTCTGCACTTACCACCAATGTGAAGGAAAATGTACACTGATCACCAATGTAAAGAAGAATTTAAACTATACAGTATATACTATACTTGCCAAAGATTTGCAGATTTGCTCTACATGATTCAGAATTTACCACAGTGTACTGCCTACTAACTAATCCCACCCCCCACCACTGCCACTGATCCCATCAACCATCAGCATTGCCACTGACCATATCCCCCTCCCCAAGCATTGCCACTGATCCCAGGAGTCCTAGGATCCCTAGGAGTTTTCTGTCTATTGATGGGTTCCCTCACCATGATGTGCTATAACCTTTGGCAACCAATCAGTGAGCACTAAAGATGTGCACTAACCTCATGCAACCAATCATTGAGCGGTAAGGATATGCAGTAACCTCTTGCAACCAATCAGTGAGCAGTACTAATGTGCAGTAACCTCTAGCAACCAGTTTGTGAGTGGTAAGGATGTCCAGTAATCTCTAGCAACCAATCAACAAGCAGAAGTCATGTGCTGTAACCTCTAGCAAGTAATCAGTGAGCCATAATGTGTGCTGTAACTTCTAGCAGCCAGTCAGTGAGCAATAATGTTACACAGTAACCTCTGGCAACCAATCACATTCGCTGCCTTATCTAATTCAGTAAACTGATTTTGAGTCTAGCTGCTATTTATTGTAATAATAAAAGCATGTGGAGAGCGAAATTGCATGGAGGGCAGGGCCCAAGAAAATGTTTGCCCAGGGTCTAATCAATATTAAAGATGGCCCTGGTCCTGGTTTCACTTTGTTACAAGGGGTCATCTTCCCCAGCTTGAAGAGACTATGGTGTACTCCCAACAGCTACTTGACCTTCTACATGAGTACTGCAATGATTCACAATACTTGGTGCTGTTGTTTTTATTCCAGAAATCACAATTATCAGCACATCATATGTTCAACCATGAGAAATTTATTAGTCATATAACAGGCACTGCTTGTGATTTCTATCATTTTAGAGATTGGTTTATTAATTTTATTTTTACAAATAACTAGCGCTAATAACCTGATTGATGCATCCAGCAAAGAGATGGTCAGCATTTTAAGCAAAGCAGGGCTTTGTTGCTTACAGGGAAAATGCTTACAGAAGGGGGAATGCAGGAATTACCTTGTCAGTATACTACTTTATCTTTAGTGTTCAGTCACAGGCAGAGGCAATCCCTGAAATGGTTAGCATGGCTTAAATGCTGTGTTTTCTGCAGGGTAATCAAGGACCTGACTCTGCTGTCTGGTAGGGATGCCTTTAGCATTTAAAATAGAGAAACTGTATCTATTCCAGCAATGTATTGAGCTTTCTGCCAGGAGTTGAGCTTTAACTGTTGTGCATGCGAAGTTGCATTTTTAAATGTTAGGGAGCTACTGAAGCTTAATGTGTTCGTTCACCTTTATAGAAAATCTGTAAAGGTGTTCTAACACTGGATCCCCTCCTGAACCCTCCCCCCCCCCCCAGTCGCCGCTGTATTTACCTCCTGCAATCCCAAGCTGTCAAGGCTTCAACAGTCCGTGGATTTGAAATTCCTGCTGCTTTCTCTCCTCTCCATCCAGCACTGCCACTATACAGACAAATTCTAATTGGTCAGCAACGTCACATAATTGGTGCGGACCAATCAGGATCGTAATGGGAGGCAATGATGTGGACACCTTTCCCCTCTGGACAAAGCACATCATGTGACCACAGATTTAGGTAAGTAGAAGGGTCTTTGTGATTTGTTGGAGGTGGGGAAGTGGTTGGGGTGCAAGGGTTTAAATGGCAAATGAAGAGGGTTCTCAGCTTTAACTCCAGTAGTTATTACAAAAAGGTCCCTTCCTGCCCTATTTGCCTCTTACTAATCTGTAGTTTGTATTTTAACAAAAAGTATCTAAAGCCCCAATTTCTTATTTGAAACACTGGTCAGGTGACAGACCAGATCCAATTTTTGTTTCTTCTGGTCTTTGACGTGGAAGGGTCCTTCTTCAAAGACATGAAGGCTGCCCATTGACTGTCCGGACTCTAGAGTGTCAATCAAAGGGTCCTCACAGGGTCTTCTAATCTTAAAGCAGAGATATAATGATGACACAGGGGGCAGCACTAAAGCCGGCCACAGATGGTTCGAATCTCAGCTAGTTTAGCAGGGACTGGCCAAGATTCGATCCATGTACGGGCAGGATGATTGTACCTAAGGCGATTGACTTGGGTACAAACAGCATGTTGAATTTCTAGCAATATAGCCACTTGCAATAATCATTGAGTTCTCCCAGTGTTGATGGTGGAAGCAGGTTGCAGGAAAGAAAATCACATCATCTATGGCCTGGTTGAGGCCAGTTGTCTAAAAGGAAAGCAACTATCACTGGTTTTTATGATCAGAAGCAGTACTGGGTAAGGCTCACAGTGGAAGAGAAGACCTCCCACTGTGTATGACCTGTGTATGATTGTCACTGTCTTCAGCTTAGTAAACTAGACTACACGCTGTCATACCTCCCGACATTTTGAGATGGGAATGAGGGACATCTACTAACAAATGTATGTAGGCATAGGACACGCCCCCCCTGCCACACACCCTTAAAGGAGAATTAACCAAAAAAAGGTTAATTAAATCCACTTTTTTTACCACAATTTTATTTATTTATTTTATTTTGGCTTTTAAAATGTACAAATGCAGCAATTTAGAAATTGGATGAAAGGTTTAGCCCTGGCAAACAGTTTTTGAAAGATAAAAAGTGCATTTTATATACAACTATATAGATCAGACCAAAATGAGGAACAAATGAGGAGGAATGAGGGACAGAGGGACATTGCTCCAAATCAGGGACAGTACCTCCAAATTAGGGACAGTTGGGAGCTATGCACGCTGTCATCTGCATTGACTTACATTTACAGAAAATGTGCACTCAGAGAAATATGTAGGCTGCTAGCTCAACCTTTATTCTGAAGATGATATGGCTTGAATACTTTTTGAGTCCCTAACCCAGAATGCGTATGAAGATCAGGAGTTCTGGCTTCACTTGCATTGTTTTGGATCAGCAAGTAAGGCCGGCCATACACGGTTCGAATCTCGGCTGGTTCAGCAGAAACCGGCTGAGATTAGAATCGCTAATGGGCAGGCTAATTGTACCAAGTTGGTCGATCAATCAACTTGGGTACAACCAGACTGCTGGATTCTCTTGCAATTATCATTAGCGGCTGCTATAGCCGCTGGCAATAATCACTGTTTTCTCCCAGAGGGGATGGCTGTCTGTGGTTGCAGGAAAGAAATTTACACCATGTATGGCCAGCCATGGAACAATCTAAACTCATGGAAAGACAGCCAACTAGCAGGAAGGGGGTCAATAATGGAAGCCCACATAGGCTAGGTTCAGACTTATGTGGGTACATGCTTTCCTGCACCCGCAGCACAAATGCGCTGCTGTTAGCAGATGTGAGGGGGTGCCATTAATTCCTAATATCCCCCCTCACACTGAAAACTGTAGTTTCCCTGCAGTTGAAATTTTGGAAAAGGCGCAGGGACCTTTTTTCCTGCGTTTTCTGTAGATACAGCAGACCATTCCAATGAGTTGGACTGATGTGCCTATGTAAACGGCGGCCGCAGGGAAACCGCAGTAGTGTGAACCTAGCCATACTGTATTTCTGGCAGTACAGGCTTACTTTACTTCAGCAGTAGGTGAAATAGAAGCTGTACCCAAATGATAGACTAATTAGTATGAGTTGATGTACCTTTACCTACTTAGTGGACCATTACAGCGTGGATAATATAGTGGCACTATTGCTCTATTTACAAGCATTATTTGTGGAAAAAACAGTATATAAAAAAAAACAGTATAATATTGCGCAGCACATTACTGTCAGAGGATGATGGACAGGAATACAACAGTAAAATACCAATCAATAAACCATTAGAAACAGATCAAATTTCGCTGGATGCACTTTTAAGATATCATAGGATATTAAAGGCATCTAATATAATATTCTACCTCAAATAAAAATCATGAATTTGGATTACATAAATTATAACTGAAGTGCTAGATGGACCTTACATTTATGTAACTATAAATCAGTACAAAAATTATATGCATCCTTAAAATGGTTGGAAAGGCTGAAGGTATTTTACCTTCATGCATTCTATGCACAAAGGTAAAAAACATTCTGTGTGCTGCCCCCCCCCCCCCCCCTTTTTGTTTATGTGGCTGTGTGTACAGGCACATTGTAAACAATGGGCTGCATTTTAGATGACTATAAAAAAAATGTTGCACTGCACTTTTTCAAGCTATAGTGTGCAAGAGACCTAAATGGGGCTAAATACATGCTAATGAGGCTATACTTACTTTGAAGCCGGAACAGAGTAACTTCACTTTCGTGGACATAAATAAATATAAATATAAATATATATATATATATATATATATATATATATATATATATATATCTCATGTACAATTGAGACAAAAGTCAAATTGTAATTGAATGTTATTAAAAATCACCTTTCCTTTTCAGATTGCAGCTCTGAAATTTTCTACAAAATACAATGCAATATGGCTACCCGGAGGTGTTCTGTTCAGAGAATGTGTACAGAACTCCCCCCAGATATGTAATTTCCTGCTTCTGTGATTGGCTCACTGATCTTCCCAGAAGTCTGAACTAAGATACAAGTCAGATTTCAGGCATCCCTTGCAACAAAAATGTCATTATTGGTGAGATACTCCCAATAGGATATCATATCTAAAGGGATGCAGACCCTGTAGTTTTCCTCATTAGAGCCCTGCAGGTGCAGCAGCTGGTTGATAATTATGACATTTTGAAACCTCTCCCATTAAACTCACTATACACATGGGCACATAGAAACACACAGAGATTTCTTCAGAATAACAAAAAGTAGGAATCTGCAACAAAGTTTGATAAAATCCCTGCAATGTACATAGATCACCCAGAGGAGAATGTTTTTTTCTCAACAAAAGAGGAGTTACTCTTTAACACAGGAAAAAGTGATATGAGAAGCATACAAGTTGTTTACACTTCCCTGGAAAACTTTTCCTGTGTTTATAAAAGCTAAATGCAGGAGTGCAAGTGTGATTGTAGTCTTACTGTTTGACTGCAATGTAAATGTATTTAGGGTGCAGTCCTTAAAGTGGTTGTAAAGTCAGAAGGTTTTTTATCTTAATGCATTCTATGCATTAAGATAAAAAGCCTTCTGTGTGCAGTAGCCCCCCAAATACTTACCTGAGGTCCATCTAGACCCAGCGATGTTGCACGAGACACTCGGCTCTCCCTCCTGATTGGCTGAGACAGCAGAGTGGCGCCCTTGGCTTCTGCTGCTGTCAATCAAAGTCAGTGAGCCAATAAAGAGAGAGGGGCGTGGGGGCGGGCCACAGTGCCGTGTCACAGGCAAACTGCTTGCTGTGGGGGGGTATTACTTTAATACACCTTGTATTTATTCCTTAGCGCTTAAAATTCTTTGCCATTTAATCCCTAATGCTTCATGCTTTACTGCTACTAACCCTAGCACTTAACACTCTACCTGTTTCTTAATACTTATCACCGCTAACCTTAATACTTAACCTGTTCCTATCAGGGCCGATCCTAGGGTCACAGACGCCTGGGTGCAGAAATATTTCCGGCGCCCCCACATGGGGGTGGTCATCTTACTAACTCCTCCCCTTTACAAATGTTTCTATGGCCACAACTCCATCTCTAATACATGTGGCTTTTTAGAGTTGTTTTACATTTATATATGGCTGGGAGGCAAAGGACATTCCATGGGTCCCCATAGGATGCATTAAGGTGAAAAAACACCTACCTTTACAACCCCTTTAAACTCCTTTCCTCCCCAGGTCAATTTTCAGCTTTCAGCGCTGTCATATTTTGAATGACAATTGTGTGGTCATGCTACACTGTAACCATATGACATTTTTCTCATTTTTTTCACACAAATAGAGCTTTCTTTTGGTGGTATTTAATCACCACTGGGTTTTTTATTTTTTGCTAAACAAACAAAAAAAGACCAAAAATTTTGAAAAAGTATAGTTTGTTATAAAATTTTGCAAACAAATTTTTCTTCTTCATTGATGTGCGCTGATGAGGCTGCACTGATGGGCACTAAAGGCGGCACTGATAGGCACTAAAGGTGGCACTGGTAGGTGACATTGTTAAGCAACACTGATAAGTGGCATTGATTGGCAACACTGTTGAGCACTGATAGGTGGCACTGGTAGGTGGCACTGGTGGGCACTGCTTAGCAGCAGTGGGTCTGGAGTGTGCGGGATCGATGTCCCATTTACACAAGACGATAATCTGCTTTTTTTTTTTCGCACTGTCAGCATGAGGGGAAAAACAGCCAATTACCTGCTTCTGTTTATACCATGTGATCTGCTGTCATTGGCTGACAGCTGATCACGTGGTAAGGGGCCAGGATCTGCCCCTTACTCCGATCTGTGATCAGCCGAGTCTCATGGGCTCACTGATCACAGAGCGTGCCGTGCGCGCCCCGGCAATTTAGGCCTGCGCTGTAGCCGTCTTTCGGCTATAGCGCGGGCTAAAGAGGTTACCAAAGTTTGTCGCCATTCCACAAGTGTGCACAACTTTAAAGCATGACATGTTAGGTATCAATTTACTTGGCATAATATCATCTTTGACATTATGCAAAAAATTGGGCTAACTTTACTGTTTTTTTTTTAATTCACGAAAGTGTATTTCTTCCAAAAACATTGCATTTGAAAAATCGCTACGCAAATACAGTGTGACATAAAATATTACAACAATTGCCATTTTATTCTCTAGGGCAGGGGTCTCAAACTGGTGGCCCTCCAGCTGTTGCAGAAGTACAATTCCCATGAGGCATTGCAAGGCTGACAGGTACAAGCATGACTCCCATAGGCAGAGGCATGATGGGACTGGTAGTTCCGCAGCAGCTGGAGGGCCGCCAGTTTGAGACCCCTGCTCTAGGGTCTCTGCTAAATATATATATATATATATATATATATATATATATATATATATATAATGTTTGGGGGTTCTAAGTAATTTTCTAACAAACAAGTGTCAAAAAAAGTTTAGGCATGAAGGGGTTAAAAATATAGCTTCCAGCATGAAACAATGAGAAGGAAGAGAGAAATCTTCATAGTGTAAGACCTTTCTTTTAAAAAAAAAAAAACACATTCACCAAAAAACTTACATTATCCCTGCTCTGTCCTCTCGCCTCATGAAGTGACAGTCTGCTTCCCCGAAGACTCTCGTCCGTCCTCCTCCTGTGGGCAGGCTGGGGAGTTTCTGCCCCCAGGGATTGCTATTGGGCTGCTGGCGATAGGGACTATATGTCCCACGATGCTTTGCAGCTGCTGCGGGCCTGGCTGATGGGCTCCCTCCCCCTACCAATGAGGAATAAGTGAGTGCCACTTGAACTTCGGCGCCCCTCCCTCTGCCACTTCCTCCGAAAAAAAAAAAAAAAAATTGTGAGCAGGTGGCCGCCGGCCGTTATGCATATAAGTTAGGGCAGCCTGGGGGGAAATTGTCACCATGCCTCCCGGCCCAGCCCACCCCTGGTCATCATTAACTGAGGATGACATAATTGGTGGGGCGGGGGAACAGAAACAATCTGGGCCAGTGTGTGTGTGTGACACACAGGAGGGAGGGGAGCATTCTGGCACTTTGACACCCCCACCTATGCGGCACCAGGGTGCGGTGCACCCCGCGCACCCGCCCAGAATCGGCCCTGGTTCCTATTAAACCCCCCAAACCTGACACTTAGGCTAGGTTCATGCTATTGTGTGTCAGCAATGCATGCACAATCACGCACGTTTCCAACACTTAAGAAAAGCGTACTGCTCTTTAGCAGATGCACAGGGGTACCATTACTTCTTAATGGCACCCCTATGCATTGGCAAAACGCCTGTGTACTGTTCAGTTTAAAAAAGTGGTTGGGGACTTATTTGCTGTGTTTCGGTGGGTAGGGCAGCCCACTCAAATGATTTAGCTGTCCTACAGGCAAAATGTAGCCACACAGGTGAAACCGCAAACCAACAATGTAATATATTGAAGTTTACCAATCCTTAAATGTGATGGCTGCAATCGCCCCCCCCCCCCCCTTTATTCTCAGTTGATGATCTTGCTGGTAACACACCTCCTGTCTTAGGATGTCTCCACTCTGGTCTCTGTCAGTGTTAAATGATTGCCTCAACACTATAACTGCCATTTTTGTTGGATAGCTTGGTCTGTTAAAGTGCTTACATATACCCAGTGAAGGGACTATCCTCAGGTGATATACATAGATGAAACAAATTCTCCTACATACGTTGTACCTATCTACAGTCTTCTCAAATTGCTGAATTTACAAGCCTGTCTGAGGGTTCAGAAAAAAAGGGGGGGGGGAGCTGAAGTTACACTCTGCAAAGCTCAGTGAGGCGAGCACTGACAGCTGATTGGAGGGAAGAGACACTCCCCCTTCACACAGTTCACAGTAACAGAGCTGAGGCTGTCAAAGCAAAAGACATAAATGACACTTAGTTTTTAATTGAGATAAGTACACATTAAAGAAGGATATGCTTTGCTCATATTTCATGTCTGAGGTTTACAACCACTTTAAAAGAAATTAAAAAATAACAAACTTACTGGCAGGATCAACAGGTTAAAAAAAAAAATATTGCCTAAAAATGAAAACGAATGCAGCTACCACATGTGAGAATTGGTAAGATGCAATATATGAACATTTTGATATACCAGACTCGGGCAGTGTTAATGGTTGTAGAGATTCCAGCTTCAGCTCAGTCCCTGCCCGTTGGCCATGCCCCTCTGATGTGTTTCACCTGGATTGTGCTTAATCCTAGAGGTGGGAATGGCTCAGAGCAGAGGTTATAGATGCATTGCCATTCATAAAATCAGACAAGGCTGAGGTACTAATGATAAACAGCACTGGCTACCAATATGAGAAGGGAACAAAGCAGTACAAGGATTTAACACCTAACTTCTCCACTTAATTTACTTTGATTGAACCCTTAAAGTGTGATCTGAACACATAAAGTATAACTACTGCCAGGATACTGACATTCAACCATTTGCATACAGAATTCTTAAGAAGTAAAAATGCTTTAAATGAAACCCTCACTGACCTCTGTAGCTGCAGGCACCATAGAGTAATTCGTCCTCAAATTTCTGCGAAAAAATACTTTTACTTTCCTTTACTCTATGTAGATGGTTTGTTACCCTTGCCAGTAGTGAGTTAGTAGCCCACAAGCATTCAAATCTGTAATGTAAAGAAACAGCAGGTGCACAGGAAGAGGGGAAGGAGCAAAATAGAGTCACCACTTGCAGGACTTCATTGAATCTCTTAGCACTTAAGTAGCATGAATTGTTCCACAGTGTCTGCAGCTGGTCAGTAAGGGCTTGTTGTAAGGGTATCAACTGTGTTGAATGGCCACAGATCTACTTTTAGCTTCCCCCAGCACTTAAACCCTAAAACACAGAGCCCCTAGGCCTATCTCTAACCTAACTCCTAAATGAAACCCTTCACTCATGAACACCCTGAGCTGGGATCCTCTTCTTTTAGGTCCCACACCAAAAACATACAATGCCAAAAACACCCTGCTTTACATCTATAGGTGAAATAAGCTTTCTATTCACTCAAGCACATATCTTCCTGAACATGTCAGATAAATTACATTTATTATAAGATTCACTGAGATAAAACAGGTACATTGTGGAATTTTAAAGACATACATCTCAGTTTAACAATTAATATGCTGGGGGCTCATTCACACTATAATAAATGCTTGTGCTGATGTGCATTACGTTATATTGTATTGCATCTTTTAAACAATTGTTTTGGCTTGATTGGCAAAATGCAAGTCTACTGACCCAATTGCAGGACTTTTTAACAAAAAGCACTGCAAGACATTGATGCGAACAGAACATATTTAAAACAATGTAGCAAAATCTATTAAAAAAATGTAGCAAAAACGTCCAGAACTTAAAGACAACATACAACCTTTTCCATTGTTGAATATTAGTAAAGAAGATATACGGACTATCTAGTTCAGTGATTCATACATAGCCTTAGGATATATTACTGCTAGAAAAAAGAGCTTGTTTTTACATGTTAAATGTGGACAGTGCTACCTCAGTCTATGACAGCATTAAAAAGAATGCATGGGTAACAGCAAAGCCCAGTAGGTGTTAGAGAACTACAAGTCTCAGCATTTCTTGCAAGCTGAACATGTATTTTTGAAATGAAAAAGTACATTTAAAATACATTTCAGCCTGCATCATCTTAGCTCATCAAGTCACACATACTTATTTATAATAACCAGAGCACAGCAAGAATAGTGAAGGTGCCCAGGGTGACAATCTGGTATCAGCTTTCTTTTCATAACAAGCACTAGTAATTTCAACTATAATCTCATTTTCTTTGCTCCAGTTTCTTTCTCTGTAAATACATTTCACTATTGGTCCCTAAAAATCTTCCAAAATTAAAAAATACAGTAAAAAAAAGGCTTAAAAATATATATTTATTATAGATGCAAAGCATAGAGTAACACACTATATAACAGAGCCTATTTAATTGTATTATATTAGGCAATGATAGTGAGTTTTCAACTAATCAAAATAATAAAAATGACTAGAAAAACACAGATGTCATTTAGTTTACAAAAAAAAAAAAAAGTCAGTGTTTCAGAAACTGGCAACATCCCCAGAAAATCCTTAGAAGTGAATGTTTACCTCCTTTAGCAGGAACACACTGGAATTGGAAAGCGACATGCAAGTAGGATGCTTCCCTTGTAGATGGAGAGCAGATCAGGAACATTCACTGCCACTGCTCTGGCAGCATAGCAAAGCTTCTGCAAAGCTCAGCCCACTGCATTTTGGTCTTACAGGACTTTAGCGGAGACCTGCCCACATGATGTGAGCATCACTGCTACATAGCTGTCAATCTTGGATGCATGGAAATGCACTGTTTGTTGGTGTCTGTGATTTGCAGACAGCAGAAAGGTATATTATCAGGGGGTTCTGTGAAAGACCTGGACAGTAGGGAGTTGAGGAAAGAGTGTAAGTGACCCATCTCTTAGAGCTTTTAATGATGCTGCACATGTTGTGGAAGCAGATGAGGTAAAGCAGACTTCCTGAGGATAGATTCAGCGTGGGAGTATGAGCAGTTATTGAGGCAGGAGGAGAATATCAAAGGCAAAACAGAAGGGGAAGACAGGAGCTGGAATATCAGCGCGATGAGTTACTTATCTATCCAGGCAGAATTATTTTTCACACCATTGATAAAGGAATAGGGGGTCGTAGAAATCAAAATTAAGGTCATGATCCAGAAGTATCCTTTATTTATTTATTTCAGGTACTTATATATCGCCATCGATTTACGCAGCGCTTTACATATACATTGTACATTCACATCAGTCCCTACCCTCAAGGAGCTTACAATCTAAGGTCCCTAACACACATTCATACATATACTAGGACCAATTTAGACAGGATCCGATTAGCCCACCAGCATGTCTTTGGAGTGTGGGAGGAAACCGGAGTACCCAGAGGAAATCCTCACAGACACAGGGAGAACATGCAAACTAAAGGCCGATGGTGTCATAGTCAGGATTTGAACCAGTGACGCTTTTTGCTGATAGGTGAAAGTGCTATCCACTACACCACTGTGCTTCCCCCTTGATGTAGTCTATAGGCACTTATGTGATTATCCATGTTATTATTCTTATTATTATCATCATTATTGTTATTATTATACAGGATTTATTTAGCATCAACAGTTTGTGCAGTGTTTTACATTAAAAAGCAGACAACACAGTTACAATACAAATTCAATACAAGAGGGTTAGGAGGGCCCTGCTCCTGAGAGCTTACAATCTAATAGGAAAGGGCAAATGGAACAAAAGATAATACAGTGCCACTTATG
Source organism: Aquarana catesbeiana (assembly GCF_042186555.1). Lineage (NCBI taxonomy): Eukaryota > Metazoa > Chordata > Amphibia > Anura > Ranidae > Aquarana > Aquarana catesbeiana. Next base: position 189,816,854 of record NC_133325.1, read on the forward strand.
TGATTATCCATGTTATTATTCTTATTATTATCATCATTATTGTTATTATTATACAGGATTTATTTAGCATCAACAGTTTGTGCAGTGTTTTACATTAAAAAGCAGACAACACAGTTACAATACAAATTCAATACAAGAGGGTTAGGAGGGCCCTGCTCCTGAGAGCTTACAATCTAATAGGAAAGGGCAAATGGAACAAAAGATAATACAGTGCCTTGAAAAAGTATTCATACCACTTGAAATTATCCACATTTTGTCATGTTACGACCAAAAATGTAAATGTATTTAATTGGGATTTTATGTGACCAACACAAAGTGACAAAGTGGCACATAATTGTGAAGTGGAAGTAAAATGATAAATGGTTTTCAATTTTTTTTTACAAATATCTGAAAAGTGTGGCGTGCATTTGTATTCAGCTCCCTTTACTCTAATACCCCTGACTAAAATCTAGTGGAACCAATTGCCTTCAGAAATCACCTGATTAGTAAATAGAGTCCACCTCCACCTGTGTGTAATTTAATCTCAGTATAAATACAGCTGTTCTGTGAAGCTCTCAGAGGTTTGTTAGATACCCTTAGTGAACAAGCAGCAACATGAAGGCCAAGGAACACACCAGACACATCAGGGATAAAGTTGTGGAGAAGTTTAAAGCAGGTTTAGGTTATAAATAATTATCCCAAGCTTTGGACATCTCATGGAGCACTGTTCAATCCATCATCCAAAAATGGAAAGAGTATGGCACAACTGCAAACCTACCAAGACATGGCCATCCACCTAAACTGACAGGCTGGGCAAGGAGAGCATTAATCAGAGAAGCAGCCAAAAGGCCCATGATAACGCTGGAGGAGCTGCAGAGATCCACAGCTCAGGCGGGAGAATCTGTCCACAGGACAACTATTAGTTGTGCACTCCACAAATCTGGCCTTCATGGAAGAGTGGCAAGAAGAAAGCCATTGTTGAAAGAAAGCCATAAGAAGTCCCATTTGCAGTTTGCGAGAAACCACGTGGGGGACACAGCAAACATGTGGAAGAAAGTGCTCAGGTCAGAAGAGACGAAAATGTACCTTTTTGGCCTAAAAGCAAAGCGCTATGTGTGGCGGAAAACTAACACTGCACATCACCCTGAACACACCATCCCCACTGTGAAACACGGTGGTGGCAGCATCGTGTTGTGGTGATGCTTTTCTTCAGCAGGGACAGGAAAGCTGGTCAGAGTTGATGGGAAGATGGATGGAGCCAAATGCAGGGAAAGCTTGTTAAAGTCTGCAAAAGACTTGAGACTGGGGCGGAGGTTCCCCTTCCACCAGGGCAACGACCCTAAACGTACAGCCAGAGCTACAATGGAATGGTTTAGATCAAAACATATTCATGTGTGAGAATGCCCAGTCTAAGTCCAGACCTAAATCCAATTGAGAATCTGTGGCAAGACCTTAAAATTGCTGTTCACAGATGCTCTCCATCCAATCTGACAGAGCTTTAGCTATTTTGCAAAGAAGAAAATGTGATTGTCTGGATTTGTTTCCACATTTTGTCTCTCAAAGTTGAGGTATACCTAAGATGACAATTACAGGCCTCTCTCATCTTTTTAAGTGGGAGAACTTGCACAATTGGTGGCTGACTAAATACTTTTTTGCCCCACTGTATATATTAGACAAGATTGGTGATGGAGCTTGGGGCAGAGTTGCAAATGACATTGTATGTTGTTGTTAATTTTTTGAATTTTATTAGTTGGGCAGTCAGAAAACAGTAGAGGGATTGGCAGAGAGGGGCAATGGACACTGAGTGGTTGGTAAGGTGGATGAGTCTGGCAGCAGTGTTCATGATTGACTGAAAGGGGGATAGCTTGTGTCAAGGTAAGCCTATGAAGAGGGAGTTGCTATTGCCAAAGTGAAAGATAACAAGGGAGTGAAAGAGTTGCTTAGTGGTATCATTAAAAAGGGGGAAATTTTTGAGATTTTATGGAGGTTAAAGTGATATTAAAGTGATTGTAAAGGCTCGTCTTTTTTCTATAAAAGTAACAAACATGTCTATACTTACCTGCTCTGTTGCAGTGGATTTGCACAGAGCAGACCAGATCCTCCTCTTCTCGGGTCCCTCTTCAGTGTTCCTGGCCCCAACCTTCTGTTGAGTGCTCCCACAGCAAGCAGCTTGCCTGTGACACGGAACTGCGGCCCGCCCCCACCCCCTCTCTCTCCTCATTGGCTCACTGACTTTGATTGACAGCAGTGGAAGTCAATGGCGCCACTCTGCTGTCTCAGCCAATCCCCACAGCCAATCCTTCATGTTCAATGCCCCCACAGAAAGCAGCTTGCTATGGGGGAACCCGAGCTGAGTCACAGCTCCCTGTGTCCATTCAGACACAGAGCCCCCCGGGCCCCGCCCCGCCCCCTTTCTCTCCTCATTTTACTGATGGACGGCCAAGGGACTTGTGGACATCGCTGGACAAGGGAGACCTCAGGTAAGTGTTAGGGGGGCTGGGGGGGGCTGTACACAGAAGGCTTTTTATCTTAATGCATAAAATGCATTAAGATAAAAAAAAAATTCTGTCTTTACAAGCCCTTTAAAGTCTCTGTGTGACAGTTTTGCACAAAGCAGCCCAGATCCTCCTATTCTTGGGTCCCTCTTCGGTGCTCCTGGCCCCTCACTCCTGTTGAGTGTCCCCACAGCAAGCATCTTGCTATGAGGGCACCCGAACCGAGCCACAGCTCCCTGTGTCCATTCAGACACAGAGCCCCGGCCCCACCCCCTTTCTTTCCTCATTGGCTGATTGACTTTGACAGCAGTGAGAGCCAATGGTGCCACACTGCTGTCTCAGCCAACGAGGAGGGGAGTCCCAGACAGCCGAGTCTCTTGTGCATCATCACTGGATCTAGACGGACCTCAGGTAAGTATTAGGGGGCTGATGCACACAGAAGGCTTTTTATGCTAATGCACAGAATGCATTAAGATAAAAACAACCTTCTGTCTTTACAACCACCTTAAGTCTATAAGCTTAGGACAGTGAATGGATTTGGGCTGAAAGGACAGATCAGAATCCAAGGCTACACCCAGTACCCTGGCATGAAGGGAGAGACTGATGGTTGTATTATTGATCTTGATGGAAAAGTTAGGGGAGAGGGCACGAGCAAGGGGGACTATTATGTTTATTTGTCAATACCTGTTGACTTATTGTATTGTTTCCCAGGCATCCATCTTCATCAAGAAAGCATTTGTATCCATCCTTTGTGTAAATGTACCCATAAAGAGCTCCAGCCTAACTGAATATTAAGATTTTGCTTTATAAGATCCACTAATTGTAAATATAGCACCCTCTACCAGTAGGTAGGTGCTAGTAAGGGTTATATTACTAGGGTTTGTTCAGCACAGGCAAATTTAGGCAGGCTTATGCTGCAAGCTAGGCCTGTCTGTTTTGATCTGAGGGCTGGGAGTGGTCAGAGTAGCAGTGGGTGTGACCACCTGCACATCAGTTCTGAGGCGCCTCCCCTGTCTCTGAGGAGAATGTTCTAGAAAAGGGTCTGGGTCTGGAAGTGGAGTGGCAGGCAGCTTATGTGTGAGCTCTGACCAATCCCCATCGGTATTGGCAGGGGGCGGGCCTCATATATAAGCTGAGGTCACATGTCACTGGGGAGGAGAAGTCGACTGGGTGAAGTGAGGAATGGAGTGCTAGACAGCCGCAGGAGGACACCCTTATCTGGGGGGTGTACCGATTGCAGGAGGAGGCCTGGGGAGAGCTGTAAAGGAACATTGCCTCTACACGGTCATTGGCAATGTCTCTGTCACCATGTGGTCAGTGGCAGGGAACTCCAAGAGCGGAGGGAAAGGCACAGCTATCGGAACGCATGGTTCAGACAAGTTCCTCATCAAGGACTCAGGGCTGGAATGTCAGTGAGTGTTACCACAGTGGATGGCTGGAGGTGCCAGGGAATCTGTGAGGAAATTCTGCTTCTACACAGTCATTAACAGAGTCTTTATCGTGCACACGGTGGATGGTGAGGAGTTTTGGATCAGAGAAGAGACTGTGGGGATCTGTGTCAAATCAGTGTGGCCAGAGGGCACATGGTTTGCAAGTTGGGCTGGCTGGGAGCATAAGTTAATTTCCTAGAAGACAGGCTTTTAACCTACTAGGCCTCCTGGGAGAGGTTCTGCAGGCCTCAAGTCTAGTAGCAGCGAGCCACCAGAGCCAGTAGAGGGGCTTATTCAGAGTGAGCTCATACTACCCAATAGAAGAGGATGTGTCATACTTCAATTAGCAACTACAAGTTTGTGCAGGAGGAATCAAGTGTGTACAGGAAGAAGCAAGTTTGGGCAGGAGGTGAAGAGATCTAAGACCATTGCTTTTACATAGTCAAAAGTGATGTTTCTGTCCCTCACACGGTGATGGATGGAAAACTCCTAGAAACAGTAGTCTGCATGGAGATGCAGGAGGAGTAACAGTCTGCATAGAGATGCAGGGGGAGATTTATATCTAGTCTATTATACGTATTCAATCCTCAGGCTCTAACTTTATTCAAAGTGTATTGGAATCTTTAAATATGATGGCAATGATGAATTCTATGGGCATCCCATATCCCTATCCAAGTTGTACCCCCCGCCCCCCCCCCCCCCCCCCCCCCCCAATAAAATAACAAAAACAAAGTTTGCAAAAGACTGTTCATTGTTTCTGGAAAGGATGCATGAAGTCTGGCAGTGGGGTGATTTGGCGGATTGTTTGTCAGTAGTGCTAACACCATGGCTACATCACCAGTGAACATATTTACCTATTTACCTATTTTCCTAGGCTTGCAATAGGAGAGCAGGAAAAATGCAGCCCGAAACTCGACACTCTCAAAAATGCTGCTTAATTATAACATGTCAAATGGATTGTCTACTTGTGTATTTGGGTATTCAAGCCCTACTACCTTGCCAGTCTCCCTCAAATGCACCCAGGTGCAAAGAGATTGTGACAGGAAGTGACATATGAACCTTTTCCTAATCATGGAACAACATCCTTGGAGCCCCTTGTGATGATTACACCCTTGGCTTCACCTCGCACAGAGAATTTCCAGGTCAGGGGACAACAATCCCAGTTCCAGCAGACTGAGAGCGATCATCACTGGGTTCGTTAATACACCGCAGTTAATCATTTATACACACACACACACTGTATCTGTCATGGAAGCATGCACTATTTACAGTATCTGCTGTAACAATTGTGACCTTTAGGAAAACATCTGTGACAAACACTGCCACACAGACAGAAAGGTAACAGAGTTTTTAACTATGGTCATGTTCCTCAAAGATGCACAGATTATTTGAGTTCTTATTTCGAGCATTTAGAGGTTCTGCTTAATGATTTTTAAATACCATTACATGAAAAAAAACAAGAAAATGGGGAAAAACACTTAAGGACAAAGATATTACAAATATAGACAAGAGCAACAGAAAAAGAAAAGGGAATAAAAATTAAAGGTTTGCCTGGTGTGTGTATGCTGCTGCTCCAGGTGAGTCCACCACACAGTCCCTTTCCCCTCCAGTTTATTCCAGTGCAAACTGCAAGGTAAACAAAACAAAAAAGAATGCAGTACTAATGCATAAACAAATAAAGTCCATAAGTGATGAACAAAATGTGTCAAGCAAAAGTCCAATGAAAAAAATATAAAAAAGAATCCAAAAAACTGGATGCAAAATCAGATGTTCTCTTACCAGAGTTGTAGGACTCTATTACAGAGCCAAATGAAGTCAGTATGATGTATCAACACGGATCCAACATCACATGTCCTTCTGGAGTGTCCAGTGCTTCAAGTATATCTCAATGGGTGTAGGGAGGAGGATGTGCATCGGGGATATAAAATGGAGGAAACATCCACATAGTGTAAATCCGTAAACACTCTTCACTGAGTCCCTATTATGTAACCTTGTCCAGCAGAGTCCAGGATTCCAAAATCTGCTTCCACATTAGATTAATCAAAAAGACAAGGTTAGTCCAAATCTAATAATTAGATTTTAATTGTTATTTTATTAATGATTTTAATAACAATCTAGTGATTGAAACCTCTTATTGTACCACAAATTAACCTCAATAAAAATTTGTAAACAAAAAATATGTTGCATAGACTTTGCTGAAGGAGAAGCAGTCTGATTTGTACCTGAGTCACTAAAATGATAAGGCAGACTAATTTGCATCTGTTTTGCTAACTTACTTGATAAAGACTTCTGAGGTTTCAAGGTAAAAGAAATTAGTTTTGCACATGGGGTTGTGCATGCTTAGCCCTAAGCACATACCGATTTTCAGAAAGTCAGTTTTTAAATAGGTTTCTCCGTTTCAGATGTATTCATAAAGCCCCAATATTGCTTTTTATTTTTTTAAATGTAAATAATGTTGTAAAAATAGTTAAAATAAGTTACTGTTATGGAAAGTAAAAAAGAGAACAGCGATGACTGTTTGGAATCCACTTTTGTCTATAACCCAAAAGGAAATGAAAGTGAAATGCCGCGTACACACGATCGGATTTCTCATCGGAAAAAAGGTATGACGGCTTTTCCGATGGGATTCTGCTCAAGTTTGCCTTGCATACACACGGTCACGCAAAAGTTCGCTGAACTTACGACCGTCAAGAACGCAGTGATGTACAACACTAGCCGAGAAAATGAAGTTCAGTGCTTCCGAGCATTCGTAGAACTGTTTCCGAGCATGCGTTGGAATTTTGCGCGTTGGAATTGCCACAGACGATCGCATTTTCGGATAGGAACTTTTGCCGACCGAAAAATTGAGAGCATGCTATCAATCTTTTGCTGGCTGTAATTCGGCCAGCAAAAGTCCGATGGATCATACACACGGTCGCATTTTCTGACAAAAAACTCTCATCGGTCTTTTGCGAGCCGAAATTCCGATCGTGTGTAAGCGGCAAAAAAGCCTGGAATTTTAGGATATAATGAGGTCTAATTTTTGACCTGTCTTCAAATAAATGTGAGTGTTTAATGCAAATATAAGCCTAAATGTTTTACACATTAATTAATGCAAAGTGCCAAATGATGTTTCTGCATGTAAAATCAATTGAAATGACATTTAACCTAAATTGTATATCAGTGGACAGGCTTTTGACAAAAGTGAATGGAGACAAAGCAAAGCGACCCTGCAGGTTAAAAGCAAACACTATCTAGTTTCAAATTGTCACTAACAAAACTTTTTAGAATTTTATATAGAAACAGAAAGGGTTAGAACCACAGTCAGGTTTTCCTTGCTCTCTGTGTACCTGGACTAGAGATTCAATTCCTCTCTTTGTGCTTCTGGCCATTGCCACGTGGACTGAAAATTAAAACTGTTGCTGTCACTGTAACAGGAATAGAGGGTAAATCTTCCAATGGGGATACTTATTGAAGTGATAAACTCTGCCTATTGTGTCTACAAGAGAGGAGGTGAAGATAAAACTAGACTAGAACGCTGGATGCAAAGTGCTGCCCACTTGAAAACTGCATCCACTTTATTAATAACTGCATCCACTTTATTAATAACTGCATCCACTTTAATAATAATCTTCAAAACGCTATATACAGCAAGCATTGACACTATGGGAGCAAGGAAACACAGTCAACGCATCTCACGCTGCTAGCGCTTATTCATGAATAATAATAGTGAAATACGTTGACCGTGTTTCCTTCCTCCCATGTTGTTTATGTTTGCTGTATATAGCGTTTTCAAAATTATTAATAAAGTGAATGCAGTTTTCAGGTAAGCAACCATTTTGATCCTATTGCACTTGCTCCATATGACTGGATGAGTGGTGCTCGAGCCTAAATACACAGGAGGGGAAATGGACTGTATGGCGGACCCACCTGGAGCAGCAGCATACATATTTAGGCTAGAACACAAATTAAAAAAACTGACAGGAGTTTTCACCATTCCCTCCTTCCTGAAGGTCCTGGTAAGGATTGGGGGGACCTCGCACTGTGTGTTTTCCTAATTTTTCATTGCCAGAAATTCTTTTTTTATACATTCAGCTGTCATCAGGGAACCGCTTCAATACTGGGCACTTTCACCCCTTCCTGCCAAGGCCATTTTTCAGCTTTCAGCTTTGTCGCACTTTGAATGACAATTGCATGGTCATGCAACACTGTACCCGAATTAACTTTTAATAATTTTCTTCACACAAATAGAGATTTCTTTTGGTGGTATTTATTCACTGCTGGGTTTTTTATTTTTTACTAAAAAAAAATTTAAAAAAATGAAGATTTTGAAAAAGATAAAAAAGTTTTTCTTAGTTTCTGTCAGTAAATTTTGTAAATAAGTCATTTTTCTCCTTCACTGATGTGCGCTAATAAGGCTTCACTGATGGGCATTGATAGGCTGCACTAATGGACAGCTGATGAGGTGGCACTGATTAGGCGGCACTTATGGGCACTGATTAAGTGGCATGGATGAGGAGGCACTAATATGCCACACATATGGGCACTGATAGCTGGCACTGATATGTGGCACTGATGAACACTGATCGGCGGCACTGATAGGTGGCACTGATGGGCACTGATAGGCTGCACTGGTGGGCACTGATAAGTGGCACTGGTGGGCACTGATAGGCAACACAGATAGGCAGGACTGATCCGCACTGATGGGTAGCATTGATGGGCACTGATGGGAGGCATTAATGGGCAGTGTGACGAACGCGGGTGTCAGATCCCTGCCCTCCTCGCGAACTCGCGACAAAGGACCGGCCAACCTCACACCACGCTGTCACTTACGTAACAATGCCACTCTCAGCTGCGCCCAGCACAAAGATTTTCCAGCTTGCAGGACCACAATCTAGGTGCGAGCAGCCTGAGAGTGATTGTCACTGGGCTAATTACACAATTAACCCTTTAACTGCCACCACCCCCGTTTGAAAGACCGAGCCGGGGGAGACTCGTAATTTTGCAATACCAATTATAATTTTAGAATAAGCGTCTGCCACACACACTGTCACCACAGACAGGTCTGCTCAGAGTCTTACTCTACAACAGTAGCGCCCTTCAAGAGGCAGGTTCGTTTATAGCTTGCATTAAGAGCTTTGGAGACAAGTTTAACACTTTTCAACATAAGGGTTTATTATGAAAAGGTCAAAGTTGATGCAAATAAAATATTTACAGAAAAAAGATGTTTCAAAAAGATAAAGACAATATACAGCCACAAAGCAATAAGGTAGAATTGGGAAGAAAGAATACTTGCAATTAATGTCCAAGGGTTGATCAGAGTTCGATCGATGAGCTAGGTAATTGGTTCTCGACTTGGCAGATGTTTCTTCTTGGATGGTAAAAGGAGAACTGCCCATTGTCTTGGCATCTCCTCTTTTCTGTCAAATCAAAGGGGGTATTGACAGTGACCAGTAACCAATCATCTGGTCAGCTGGTTTTAGGGGTTGGTTGCTGGGAGGTGTCTACACTCATGACCACGTCCCAGGTAGATTTTGTGATACATACTCATATATCTGCATCTATGATGTTTACAGACTCCAAATATCCATATTATTATTCAACTTGAGATTTCCTTCAAAACAAGTCTAAACATGCCATATCTATAACGTATAGCCTGCTTTGGAGGAATAAGTGGTCCCAGGGGTTTCCCATATGACCTGACATAGGGGTGTCTGGACTTGAAACGTTCCATATTATCTGAGGAAGCTAAATATGTCCAGATTATGGCTGTGCTATTACTAAGTCAGAAGTTATGAAACATGCTGAAATTTCATACTTATCCTAGTGAGGTGTATTCAGAAAACTTTACGACCGAGGCCTGTTATGTCTCTGAATGGGGAGGGTGACAGTTTTACGACAGGCCTGAACACTGCCCTGACAACAAATGTTTTTCTACTGACTTAACCTGATTCTGTTTTCTCTGTTGAGATAACCTTTTCTGTTGAACTTAAAAAGCTTTGAATTCCTAAGGTGGGGAAGACGGAGTTCAGAGTTCTCTGTGAGGTTACATGAGGAGCCAAACTGTCATGGCTACTTCCACACAAGATGGCAGCTAGCTACAGCTTGTCATGTCCTGTACTTGATATCGTTACACCTCCCCCCTTAGGTGGTTGCATGGGAGGGAACTACAATTTCCCTCCTGACGCAACCGACTCCTGCGGGCTCGGCTTGTCGTGACAGCCCATCAGCATTGCCATGGGCGCTGCCTTTCTTATGCTGGATGGTGAAATCGTATTGCTGAAGAATTAGGCTCCACCGAAGTAGTTTGCCATTCTCCCCAGCAACACGATTTAGCCAGCTCAAGGGATTGTGATCCGTGATCACAGTGAAGTGCCGTCCATAAAGGTACGTTTGTAACTTCTGGAGAGCCCACACGATCGCAAGACACTCCTTTTCGATCGTGGGATATGCTACTTCCCTGGGAAGCAGCTTCCTGCTCAGGTAGAGGATGGGATGCTCCTCTCCGGCCTCGTCCACCTGGCTCAGGACTGCACCCAATCCAAAGGCAGAGGCATCCGTCTGCACAAGGAAACGGCGGGTGAAGTCTGGAGCCTGCAGCACAGGTGCGCTGGCCAGCGCCTCCTTCAAGGCCTGAAATGCCTGCTCACATTCTGGTGTCCAAGACACCACCTTGGGCAGTTTCTTTTTGGTTAGGTCAGTCAGAGGTTTGGCCAGGCTACTATAGTTACATACAAATTTCCTATAGTAGCCAGCGGTCCCCAAGAAAGACATAACCTGCTTTTTGGTTTGAGGGGTAGGCCAGGCCAGGATGGCCTCAACCTTCCCTGTCTCGGGTTTCAGGGTACCTCCTCCTACCTGGTGTCCCAAGTACTGCACATCAGTCATGCCAATCTGACACTTACTGGGTTTTACAGTCAGATTGGCAGCTGTCAGTTGGTCTAGGACCTGTGACAGGTGCACCAGGTGTTCTTCCCAGGTAGGGCTGAACACGGCGATGTCATCCAGGTAGGCTACGGCAAAGGTTTCCAGCCCCTCCAGTAAGTCATTCATGACTCTCTGGAAGGTAGCTGGGGCATTCTTCATCCCAAACGGCATGACGGTAAACTCGAACAATCCGAATGGGGTGATGAAGGCCGACTTTTCCCGAGCCTCAGGGGCCAGAGGAATTTGCCAGTACCCCCTGCTCAGATCCATGATTGTTATATAACGGGCGGCCGCCAGCCTATCTAACAACTCATCAATCCGGGGCATAGGGTAGGCATCTGCAGTAGTGATGGCATTCAGCTTCCGGTAGTCCACACAGAACCTGGTCGTCTGGTCCTTTTTGGGAACCAAGACTACTGGGGACGCCCAGGCACTGTGGGACTTCTGAATCACCCCCAGCTGCAGCATTTCCTCCACCTCCCTTTTCATGTCGGCCAGCACCTCCAGGGAGACGCGATAGGCCGACTGTTTAATGGGGGGATGTGCCCCGGTGTCCACCTGGTGGACAGCGAGGTGTGTCCTCCCAGGTTTTCCCGTAAACCTGCTACCATGTACTGCCAGCACTCGCTTCAGTCCAGGTACCTGGGTGGGGGTAAGATTGGAGTTTATCAGGAGTTCTGAGTCTACCTCCCTGGTGTCTGCTAGCAGGTCCAGAAGTGGATCAGCCTCCTCGGGCTCTGGCCTGCTGCAGACCGGCATGACATAGGCCGTGCGCTCATGATGGGCTTTGATCATGTTAACATGAATGGCCTTCTGCCGTCTACGCCCTTCTCCCAACCTGACCAAGTAGGTGACATCATTCAGACGCTGGGTGATGGTGTACGGGCCTTCCCATGCTGCTTGGAGTTTGTTCTGCCGCAGGGGAAGCAGAACATACACCTTCTGACCAATGTCATAGGTCCGCTCCCTAGCATTACGGTCATACCACTCTTTCTGCCTGGTCTGGGCCTGGGTCATGTTCTCCCGCACAATTTCCACCAGCGTCTCCATTTTATCTCTGAATTTTAGGACATAATCCACAACAGAGACCTTTGAGTCGGCAATCTTGCCCTCCCAGGTCTCACGGATTAGGTCCAGGGGTCCTCTTACCCTCCGTCCGTACAATAGTTCAAATGGCGAAAAGCCTGTGGACTCCTGAGGCACCTCTCTGTAAGCAAACAGCAGATGAGGCAGATATCGTTCCCAGTCCTTAAACTGGGAGTGCACAAAGGTGCACAACATTTGTTTCAAGGTTCCATTGAAACGCTCGCACAAACCGTTCGTTTGTGGGTGATAAGGACTGGCCATGATATGCGTCATCTGTATTTTCCGACAGAGAGCTTGCATCAAGTCGGACACAAACTGAGGGCCTTGATCGCTAATGAGCTCAGCCAGGAATCCCACTCTTGTGAAGATTCCCAGCAGAGCATCAGCGACCTTGTCTGCCCGGACGCAGGAGAGGGCCACCGCCTCTGGATAACGCGTGGCATAGTCGACAACTGTAAGGATAAAACGTTTGCCTGAACTGCTAGGGATGGCCAAAGGCCCAATGATATCCACTGCCACCCTCTTAAAAGGTTCGTCAATCACAGGCAAAGGTTTTAGCGGAGCCCTGTGTACATCCCCTGCCTTGCCAACTCGCTGGCAGGTAACACAGGACCGACAGTAGTCAGCTATGTCAGCGAGCATTGTAGGCCAATAAAAGTTATGTATCAACCGCCCTCGGGTCTTAGTGATCCCCAAGTGCCCTGCGAGGGGAATCTCATGAGCCACTTTTAGCAGCTGTCCCCTAAATTGACTGGGTACAACCAGCTGCCTGCTACCTAGGTCAGCCTCATTCCCCTCTGCAGGCATATTTTCTCTGTACAGTTTACCTTTGTCCCAATAGACCTTTTGTTTGTCATTCTCTGCAGGGGGGCGATCAGCTAGACTCCTGAGCTGTGCTAGTGTTTGGTCTGTCTGCAGTGCTGTTTCAAAGGCGGAACAACAGGTCCCAGCCAGCAGTCCTGTGGCAAACATGGACAGCTGCTGAGGCTCAACAGAGGTGGAGTCCACTGGGTCAGAACAGGGAGAGGGCCCAGAGACCTCCTCCTGCTGTTCTGCGACCAGGGCCTGCACCTCGGCTGCCTTTGCAGCACTGCGAGTGACCACCAGTACTGGCAATGCATTATCATCATCATTATCATCATCATCATTATCATCATCATCATTATCCTCATCATCATTATCATCATCATCATTATCCTCATCATCATTATCATCACATTTAACCTTTATCAGTTCAGCATCATTGGAACATACATCAGTTACCTTCACTGGCAAGGGGGCCTCCTCTCCTGTCTCTGAAGAAGGAGGACCTTGCACTTCCACTCCACCCTCCCCCTCCCTCTGTCCATCTACAGGTTGCCCAGATATTACCCCAACATCGGTAAACAGTACCTTGGGAGGTCCAGAGAGATCCGTGGGAGCATCTGGGGTGCTTTTAGCAGGGGCATAGTATGAAACAAGGGTACCTAAATCAGAACCCAACAACACCGCAGTGGGGATCTCCTCCGAGACACCCACCTCTCTCATCCCACTGCTGCCACCAATATGTGACGAACGCGGGTGTCAGATCCCTGCCCTCCTCGCGAACTCGCGACAAAGGACCGGCCAACCTCACACCACGCTGTCACTTACGTAACAATGCCACTCTCAGCTGCGCCCAGCACAAAGATTTTCCAGCTTGCGGGACCACAATCTAGGTGCGAGCAGCCTGAGAGTGATTGTCACTGGGCTAATTACACAATTAACCCTTTAACTGCCACCACCCCCGTTTAAAAGACCGAGCCGGGGGAGACTCGTAATTTTGCAATACCAATTATAATTTGAGAATAAGCGTCTGCCACACACACTGCCACCACAGACAGGTCTGCTCAGAGTCTTACTCTACAACAGTAGCGCCCTTCAAGAGGCAGGTTCGTTTATAGCTTGCATTAAGAGCTTTGGAGACAAGGTTAACACTTTTCAACATAAGGGTTTATTATGAAAAGGTCAAAGTTGATGCAAATAAAATATTTACAGAAAAAAGATGTTTCAAAAAGATAAAGACAATATACAGCCACAAAGCAATAAGGTAGAATTGGGAAGAAAGAATACTTGCAATTAATGTCCAAGGGTTGATCAGAGTTCGATCGATGAGCTAGGTAATTGGTTCTCGACTTGGCAGATGTTTCTTCTTGGATGGTAAAAGGAGAACTGCCCATTGTCTTGGCATCTCCTCTTTTCTGTCAAATCAAAGGGGGTGTTGACAGTGACCAGTAACCAATCATCTGGTCAGCTGGTTTTAGGGGTTGGTTGCTGGGAGGTGTCTACACTCATGACCACGTCCCAGGTAGATTTTGTGATACATACTCATATATCTGCATCTATGATGTTTACAGACTCCAAATATCCATATTATTATTCAACTTGAGATTTCCTTCAAAACAAGTCTAAACATGCCATATCTATAACGTATAGCCTGCTTTGGAGGAATAAGTGGTCCCAGGGGTTTCCCATATGACCTGACATAGGGGTGTCTGGACTTGAAACGTTCCATATTATCTGAGGAAGCTAAATATGTCCAGATTATGGCTGTGCTATTACTAAGTCAGAAGTTATGAAACATGCTGAAATTTCATACTTATTCTAGTGAGGTGTATTCAGAAAACTTTACGACCGAGGCCTGTTATGTCTCTGAATGGGGAGGGTGACAGTTTTACGACAGGCCTGAACACTGCCCTGACAACAAATGTTTTTCTACTGACTTAACCTGATTCTGTTTTCTCTGTTGAGATAACCTTTTCTGTTGAACTTAAAAAGCTTTGAATTCCTAAGGTGGGGAAGACGGAGTTCAGAGTTCTCTGTGAGGTTACATGAGGAGCCAAACTGTCATGGCTACTTCCACACAAGATGGCAGCTAGCTACAGCTTGTCATGTCCTGTACTTGATATCGTTACAGGCAGCACTGATGAGCAGGCACTAATGGGCACTGAAAGGCAGCACTGATGGGCACTGATTGGTGTCACTGATGGGCACTGCTGGGGTTTTTCTGTAATCAGGGCACTGATGATCAGTGCCCTGATTACCTGTCCTGGTGTGACCTCCTGTGATTGGACACAGTCGATCAAATTGTTAAAGAGCCGCGACATTGGCTCTTTACAGGGGCTGCAATCGCCAAGCTGCGTGCTTCCATGGGTGCGCAAGAGCGAACATTCTGGGGCGATGTCATATGACGTCATCCCAGAACGAGAACCGCACTGCTCCTCCGTCATTTGACGGTGGGTGGGCGGCAAGTGGTTAAGGGACCATTACCTGTTTCGTATGTCATAGGTCCAAGTAGAACATACAGTGCAAACCAGTGAAAGAGTGGTGGTGGAAATCATAAAAGAGTGGCCCCACATGAGGCAACTCAGGAGACTATTTGGGTGAAATTACAGGCCTCCACAGAAGTCAACTGCTCCCAGGAAGAAGTTCAGACAGGCCAGGAACAGACATTTGCAGAAATGTGCCATTGGGATGGAAGACCATATGCCTGGGGTACATTGTACATAGGGCTTTGATGAAGCCTCACAAGAATGTAGAGGTTAGGCCCTGACCCATCACACAGAAACAGAACCAAGCGTTCCTGGGTAAGTTGGGTATGACTGACAGTTTGTCCACAGCTTTGCCGCTACTGGTCCACCTCTGACTGATCTGATGAAGGGTAGGATACCAGTTATGATTAAGTGGAATGTCAAAGCTGAGGAGGCTTTTTTTAGAAGATCTTTTTTTTCTAAAGTATTCATTGTGAAAATGCATGCGTCCAGCAAAGGTTTAGAAGCCCTTCTGTCCCAAGAGGTCAGTGGGGAGGAACACCCCATAGTCTTTCTCAGCCGGAGGATGATGGCCAAGAAAATTTTTGTCATACATAGTTACATACACAGTTACATACATAGTAGGTGAGGTTGAAAAAAGACACAAGTCCATCAAGTCCAACCTGTGTGTGTGTGCTTTTATGTCAGTATTACATTGTATATCCCTGTATGTTGTGGTCGTTCAGGTGCCTATCTAATAGTTTTTTTAAATTATCGATGCTCCCTGCTGAAACCACTGCCTGTGGAACAGAATTCCATGTCCTTACCGCTCTTACAGTAAAGAACCCTCTACGTAGTTCAAGGTTAAACCGCTTCCCTTCTAATCTTAGTGAATTTTTAACTAACACTTTTCCATGTGTTTTTTTAAATTTCCTATCAAAAAAAAGTTTTATCCCTATTGTGGGGTCACCAGTACGGTATTTGTACATTAAAATCATATCCCCTCTCAAGCGTCTCTTCTCCAGAAAGAATAAGTTCAGTGCTTGTAACCTTTCCTCATAACTAAGGTCCTCCAGTCCCTTTATTAGCTTTGTTGCCCTTCTCTGCACTCTCTCCAGTTCCAGCACATCCTTCCTGAGGACTGGTGCCCAGAAATGGACGGCATACTCCAGGTGCGGCTTGACCAGAGTCTTGTAGAGTGGGAAAATTATTGTCTTATCTCTGGAGTTAATCCCTTTTTTAATGCATGCCAATATTCTGTTTGCTTTGCTTGCAGCAGCTTGGCATTGCATGCCACCGCTAAGCCTATCATCTACTAGGACCCCCAGGTCTTTCTCCATCCTAGATTCCCCCAGAGGTTCTCCCCCTAGTGAGTAGATTGCATTCATATTTTTGCCACCCAAATGCATTATTTTAAATGTTTCTACATTAAACCTCATTTGCCATGTAGTTGTGCACCACATTAATTTGTTCAGATCTTCTTGTAAGGTTTCCACATCCTGCAGAGAAATGATTGCCCTGCTTAGCTTTGTATCGTCTGCAAATACTGAGATTGAGCTATTTAACCCATCCTCCAGATCATTTATGCGATAGAATTGGTCCCAGGACAGAACCTTGGGGGACCCCGCTTTCCACACCGGACCATTCTGAGTACTCTCCATTTATCACTACCCTCCGAACTTGCCCCTGTAGCCAGTTTTCAATCCATGTACTCACCCTATGGTCCATGCCGACAGACCTTAGCTTGTACAGTAAACGTTTATGGGAAACTGTATCAAATGCCTTTGCAAAATCCAGATACACCACGTCTACGAGCCTTCCTTTATCTAGATGGCAGTTCATAGCCTCATAAAAGGTGCATACTATTGATGTTAGGCTAACTGGTCTGTAATTCCCAGGGATGTATCTTGGCCCTTTTTTTAATTATTGGTGCTACATTGGCTTTTCTCCAATCAGCTGGTACCATTCCAGTCAGTAGACTGTCCGTAAAAATTGTTTGGTCTGGCAATTACTTGACTGAATTCCCTAAGGACCCTCGGGTGCAAGCCATCCCGGTCCCGGTGACTTATTTATGTTAAGTTTGTCAAGTCTATTTTTAATTCCATCCTCTGTTAGCCATTAAGGTGCTACCTGTGACGTGTCATGAGGATAAACGTTGCAGTTTCGGTTACTGAAGCCCCCCGTTTCCCTCGTGAAGACTGAGGAGAAGAAAAAATTCAATACCTTCGCCATCTCTCCATCCTTAGTAACCAGATTCCCCTCATCATTCCTTATGGGACCAATATGATCTGACCACCCTTTCTTACTATTTATATACTTAAAGAATTTCTTGGGATTTTTTTTACTCTCCTCCGCTATGTGCCTTTCATGTTCTAACTTAGCCGCCCTTATTGCACCCTTACATTTCTTGTTACATTCTTTGTAAAGTTGGAATGCTGATGATGATCCCTCAGCCTTGTATTTTTTGAAGCAAGAAGGCTTAGCCATCAAATGGGCTTAAGATTCTCTGCATTATTTGCAGAGTTCCATTTGATGTTGAACCATGTCCCATTGACATGAATGAAAAAGAATAAGCACACAAATGCTAGGGTAACCAGCTGGATTGTGTCCCTACAAGAGTTTAAATATGTAGTGGAACCTGGGAAACAACATCAGAATGCCAATGCTCTCTCTAGGGTACACTGCAGAGTGTCTCACATTGCCTCTGACACCTTTACATTAAGGCGAGGGTTTGTACATGTCGGCAGGGATGGGCCCTGAATGGTAGATATGTGTCACTGTTCTTTGGGTTGTGTTCTCTTTTGGGGGGGGGCAACAAGAGAAGCAGCTTTGATGCTCAGTTTTGACCCACCTGCGGGAGTGCTCTGACAAAGGTAGGAAGTAGCCAGCAAGTTGATGAGGTGTTGTGTGGAGTAGGACACAATGTGAGAGGACTTTGATCTGTTTGACTGAGACATTGCTGGACTTGTGTGATCCTTTTCTAGACCTATGGAGCGGCCAGGAAATTCAAAACCCTGTTGTGAGACAAGTCTGTTTTTGTTTATTTTATGTTGAAGATAAGCTACTTTCTTTGCCTTTTGGAGAAATAAAGGGGGGAGAACAGCTGGTTAGTGATCCGAAACCCCAATATCACAAAGAGTAAATATAGATCTCAGCCCTCTGCATGAGCATCCATGGGCCTAAATGTTGCCCAGTGATTTACAATGAATTACAAATACTCATATGCCACTTTATTAGGTATAACTTGCTAATACTGTGTTGGACCCCTTTTGCCTCAACTGCCCTAATTCTTTGTGGCAGAGATTCAACAAGGTGTTGGAAACATACCTAAGATATTTTGTTCCATATTGACATAATAGCATCACGCAGTTGCTGCAGATTTGTCGGCTGCACATCCATGATGCAAATCTCCTGGGCAGAATGTATTCATGTTTTCATGTTATTTACACCAATTTCTGACCCTACCATCTGAATATCACAGCTAAAATCAAGACTCATTAGACCAGGCAAGGTTTTTCAAATCTTCTATTGTCCAATTCTGGTGAGCCTGTGCAAACTGTAGCCTCAGTTTCCTGTTCTTAGCTGACAGGAGTGGCACCCAGTGTGGTCTTCTGCTTCTGTAGCCCATCTGCTTCAAGGTTCGATCTGTTGTGCATTAAGAGATGGTATTCTGCATACCTTGGTTGTAATGAGTGTTTATTTGAGTTACTGTTGCCTTTCTATCATCTTGAACCAGTCTGCTCATTCTCCTCTGACATCAACAAGGCATTTTTGTCCACACAACTGCCGCTCACTGGATAGTTTCTCTTTTTCGGACCATTCTCTGTAAACCCTTGTGCGTGAAAATCACTGTAGATCAGCAATTTTTGAAATACTCAACCCAGCCTGCCTGGCACCAATAACCATACCACATTCAAAGTCACTTAAATCCTCTTTCTTCCCCATTCTGATGCTCTGTTTGAACCACAACAAGTCGTGTTCACCACGTCTAGATGCCTACATGCATTGAGTTGCTGCCAGGGATTAGCAATTTGTGTTACCAACCAATTGAACAGGTATACCTAATAAAATGGCCAGTGAGTGTACATATCCCATGACTTTTTACAAACGTGTAGCTAACTGTGTAATTGACATATTTTGCTATATGCTGACTTCTAAGCTATTTATTGGTTTGCTTTTTAGATTTTATTTCCTGCACTATCAGATATAGCTGTTGTGGTCATTCAACTGCAAGCCACAACATTAACAATCCAATGATGCTGTGGCTTCCGATGGGTCTTCCATTGACAGTTTATTATCAGAATGGAAAAGTTGCCAGGAATGTGTAGATACCCTATACTATGTTGCAAAGTAAAGGTCATTTCAATGTCTTTCTGCCTTAGCAAGAACCTTTTATTGCTAAACAGCTCTGTTCCCCTATACTGAGGAAAAATACAAACAGATATTTGCAAACCCACACAAAATCCAGTCATGATGAACATTAGGCTAAGCTCTGAGTCAGATATCTTGCCTATTCCCAGACACTAAAAGTGAAAATCGTGACTAATCAGAGTAGATGATGGACATTTGCCACTAAAGAATACCATTTGATATGTACTAACAGAATCTTTTAAATGCATTCTAACCTTGTCCTTTTATGTGAGTATAAACGTGTAAAAGTTGCTTCATTGCAATATCTTACATCCTTTCATGTGAGTATTCTAGTAAAGGTGCCAATACCCATTAGATGTCATTGTTTTGATTGGCCAGCAAAAACGTTTTGGGACTTATGGGATGTAAGCAGTGATATGTGTCCAAATGTTGTGTTTGTATTTGGGTTAATATGTGGCAGAAGAATGTCCCCTTTAAGATTTCAAAATGTTGTTTAGTCCTTTAGTAAACAGAATTTAACTGCTTTATAAATATGCCCTAATTATCTAAGATTTGGCCATAGGTGGGCACATTCAGCTCTAACCAAGGCCTTGCAAACTAGCAGTGTTGAGTAGCCAGGTCAACTGCTGCACAGAAACATTTAATGTTCATTTTTGCTAAGGACTAGAAATCAGAACGTGAATATTCTTTCACCCAATCAGGTGCTTGCATTAGATCTTTTGAATATATTGTAGAAAATACAAAAATCAGTACTTAATTATGTTTTTTTTTACTCTAGTTATTAAAAATATTGTGTGACAGTTAATGTTTGGGTCCATGGTTGGTTATGTGCCATCTATAGGTGAATGAACACTGGCAGAAAAAAATAGACAGTAATTTCCCCTTACATAACCTTTTTCCACTCAGGAAGCATCTCAGTCTTGTCTGAAATCTGATGGTCACTGTACATAAGTACAACTCTCTGACTCTCTGTATTCTGGCACCAGATTTTCAAGCAATCCAGTAAGGATCAGGAGATTGGTGGTCTAGATCTATTCCTACAGCTGGGATGCTAGGATGGGTGGCCTTGCTTTGATGGAAATTGATGTTTAGACTGGGATTGCTTTTAATGTGGTCAGTTGGCGCTTGACCCTGCGAATACAGAACCCAGTGTTTCCAGTAGGGTGCTGTACAGGTCCAAGGCAGTGAACCCCAAAAGAAAAGGGGAGTGAGTCCCTGAAGGTCTGGTTGGACATTGCCCACTGTGATGGATGAACATTGGATCTTGATCTTGTAATGCGCAGATCCTGTGGCTAGAATGGTCAGTGGCCCTGCAAGTATGGGGTCCTGTAAGGGAAGATCGCAGTAAAGGATGCTTAAGATGTCTTCCTGCTCTTGTCCACTAGGGGCACTGGTGTTTATTGTGTTCCCTGTGCTGCTGCATATGTAAAAGTTTAGTTTCCTATGGAGCTCACTTCTGGGCGAAAATCTCCTTCTGTGATATAGATTGCTGATGGCACACTTGCTGTTTTTTTCCCTGTGTGGCAGTTCCCTGGTATTGGCAGGTGCACATGGGTCTGCATATGGAGTGCCCTTGCATGCATGGTGGAAGAAGAAGTGTGTCACAAAAGCAGAGCTGACGGCCATCTTAGTAAAGAGAGAGAAGCCAGCAGTTCTCCCATGGCTCCCTGGTGGCAGCAGCACCTGACATCATTCGTGGTGCGGCGAAGGGGATGAAGGGAATGCCTTTACTGTATTGGGCATGTAAGTACACCATGGAGGAAGGATGCTGGCAGCTGGGTGGTCGTCCAGGGGGTCCAAATATACTGTTGTTGCTTAACAGATCCTCTTAGCTCGGAAGGGTAGCCTAATGGACACAGTCCCGTTACTTATCCAGCATGCTTGGAAAATGCCTTCCAGAAAGCGGAGAGGGTACAGCTGGGAGGGGTTCAGGAGCACCATTGTCAGGTCCTAAAGATTCTGGCTGTAGTCCAGCTGAGTTTGTGTTTCCCCGGAGACGATATGTTACAGGCGCATCTGAGCCACTAAGTCTGTCTGGTATTGTGGCCACTGTAGGGGCATCAACTTCAGTCTATGTCACCAAGGTCAACTTGGCTGTTGCTTTGGCTAGCTTGGAAAGAAAAATTGCAGGCATGTTCGCCTTCATGGGACAAGGCAGTAAGAAGCGAGAGCAGAATCCTTCACCAGATCCCGTGGTGGAGGAAGAGTGGGTGGAAATTGACGAAGTGGAATCCACGGCTGAGAACTCTGAGCAGGTTCAGGGGCTGTCTGTCTCTCAAGCTCAGAGGGTTTTAGTGCAGTCCTCTGAGATGTTCAGTATTATTTCAGGTTGCCTCCTGCTGAACCAGTCAGTTAAGTATTTTTCTTTGGGGTAATTATGCCTGCCTCAGAGTCAGTGTTGCCAACCTACCAGATTGAAATCTACTGACCCGACACCCAAAATTTACTGGCACAGCCAAGTTTTTTCTGGCATTTCCAAAAGTTACAAAAATAAATGTTTTAAGTGCAAATTTCAGTATTTATTCTACAAACAAGTACGATATGCAATCAGCAATGTGATTTAAGGTAGATATTAGGGCACAAAAACATATTTATTTTTTTTATTTTCGATATAGCAAAAGATATTAGAATGGGCACTCCTCTTGCTTCCATCCTGCAGTCCTGCACATGAGGGTCCGGCTGCTCCACTCAGGTTCCCTTGTACCATGACGTCACACAACACGCTCAGGCACTGTCTCTGCCAGACCTCCCTCCGCCCAAACACACTGTAGCAGGCACTCGGATGGTCTTGGCTGGGCGTCACAGCCATATTTTTTACTGGCAGCCTTTTCCTGTCACTGGCATTTACTGGCAGGAGAAAAGTGCCCATTTTTTACTGGCTGCCAGTAAAAATACTGACGGTTGCAACACTGCTCAGAGTTCACATGCTTTTCCCTGGTATCCCTGGCAGAGATATATGCTGAATGGGATCACACAGATATGGTGTTTGTACCGCCAAAGAGGTTCTCTTAACTTTATCCAATGGAGAAAAAGATTGTAAAAAAGTGGAGCATGCCCACAGTTGATGAAGCAATGTCCTGTCTAAATAAAAGTCTGACTTGCCCGGTTGATAATGCCAAGGTCATCAAGGACCCGGCATATAAGAGACTGTTACATAGTTGACATGTGCAGAACGGAAAAATTAATTTTGTTTCATTTCAGATAGATTTATTATGTTACTAATTTTGTTTCGTTATGGAATTTGTTTAGTTTGGTTTCGGAATTCGGTTAGTTTAGTTTATTTTTCATTAAAATTTGTTTAATTTATTAATTTTCTCAGGAATTCCAGCTTTTCAGAGGGATTAGAGTTCGGATCGGTCGAAAAACGATCGACCAATTCAAATTCTGTGTGAAGAAATAGCTGGTTGTCTACATCATTAACAGCCATGAGTCATCATCTGTCAGCGGGCTTCCCCACTGACAGATGAATTTAAGGATATAGAATGCTGGCAATTGCCCGGCAATAGAAAAAAGTTTTAAAAAAGGCGTAGGGTCCCCCCCCCCCAGTCTATAGCAGGCCATTCGGGTCTGGCATTGATTTTAAGGGGAACCCCATGCCGAAATCTAAAAAAAAAGGTGTGGGACCCCAAAACTCCATACCAGACCCTTTTCCGAACATGCAGCCTGGCAGGTCAGGAAAGAGGGGAAGGATGAGCGAGTGCCCCCCCCCCCCTTTGGGGCAGGGGGCCTCTTCCTGATAGCCCTGGGCTGTGGTTGTCAGGGTCTGCGGGTGGGGGGGCTTATTGGAATCTGGAAGCCCCCTTTAACAAGGAAGCCCCCAGATCCTGACCCCCCCCCTATGCAAATGGGTATCGGGTACATTGTACTTGTACCCATTCACCAAAAAAAGTGTAAAAAAGTCAGAAACACAGGAAACAGTTTTTGACAAACCCTTTATTAAAAGAAAAAAAAAGTGTCCCTCGATGTCCATCATGTCGCCCGCTGACCCGAAAAATAGATTAATAGCAAAAAAAAGGCTTCTCCTCCTAAGAGGCTACCTGCCGACTGTCCTCTCTTCGCTTTGACAGATTACGTCACCCGGTGGCACCGCTCCCTTCTGACATCACATGACATCAGAAGGGGGTGATGTAACTGGGTGGCCCCACCCGTTGCCTATATAAGAACTGTCAAAGCCGAAGAGAGGGTAGTTGGCGGGTAACCTCTTAGAACGCAAAGCATTTTTTGTCATTTTTCTATTTTACGTGTCGGCGGGCGTCGTGATGGACATCGGGGGACACTATTTTTAATTCTTCTTTTTTAATAAAGGATTTGTCAAAACTTTTTGCCCGTGTTTCCTACTTTTTGACACTTTTTTGGTGAATGGGCATGGGTATGATACCCATTCACATAGGGGGGCTGGGATCTGGGGGCTTGTTCTCCCCCCTTTCCTGACCTAAGGGTCTGGTATGGATTTTGGGGGGACCCTAAGCTGTTTTTTTTTATTTTGGCATGGGGTTCCTCTTAAAATTCATACCAGACCCAAGGGGCCTGCTATGGACTGGGGGGACCCTACGCCATTTTTTAAAACATTTTTCTATTGCCGGGCAATTGTCAACATTCTTTATCTTTATATTCATCTGTCAGTGGGGAAGCCTGCTGACAGATGATGACTCATGGTTGTTAAGGATGCAGGCGGGCAGCTTCCCGCCCTGCTGCTTAACAACCATCTATTTGTCATAAATTGGTAAGACCAGACTGTGTGGACTGCACAGAGAGAACCAAAATGCATGTAAGTGAATATAAATGTTTATTAAGGTAAGTGAATAATATGAATACAACCACCTCCAATATGACACAGTGCAATAAACCAACCAACAGACAGAGACCCACAAATAACAACAGACAAATATGTACAATAAATGGGAAATACCAGGATCATAAACAATAGCCAGGCCAGGGTCATGCACAGAGGGTCAGCAGATAAACAAAGGACAGTTCCAGAATCACAGCCATAAGCCAGGCCAGGGTCATCAACGGGAGATCAGCAGATGGGGTAGGAACACAGGACAGGGAGAGGATGAACGGATCAGACTGCAGGGCAGGGATGCAAGGTAACAGGTGGGACAGGATAGGGATCAGGACAGGGAGACAGGATCAGGTACACAGGTAACAGGTTTGGATCAGGGCACAAGGAAGATACCAAGGTGATGAGAGCAATCATCAGCCGGGTATTTATATGAATACCCGTGATTAGCTTCAAGTGACACCTGAATGCAGGAGGTACTGTCTGCTCCACACTGCCAGGATCCATCCGCTGGTGGACGTCAGTACTGCGGTCCAAAGATGACATAACACCAGCAGGGAAAAGCTCTTCTGACAGCTCCAAACTGCCAGGAAACACCTGCTAGTGGACCTCAGTACTGCACGCCAAATTATAGATATTACCAGCGGATGGAACCTTTCCTGACAGTACCCCCCCTCAAAGGAGCAGCCCCCGGATGCTCCAACTAGTTAAAAATGTCCAGAATAGTCTATGGCATCAAGCAGAACAACGAATGGGGGTACATCAGGCTGGGCAACAGGCACTTCAGGCTGGGCATCAGGCACTTCAGGCTGGGTATCAGGAATATCAAACTCGGCAATGGGCACATCAGGGCCGACAGCTGGCTCCGGGTCATCGGGCTGGGCAGCAGGCTCCGGGTCATCAGGCTGGGCAGCAGGCTCCGGGTCATCGGGCTGGGCAGCAGACACGGGCACTTCAAGCTGGGCAGCAGGCACGGGCACTTCAAGCTGGGCAGCAGGCACGGACACTTCAAACTGGGCAGCAGGCATGAGCACTTCAACCTGGGCAGCAGGCAGTAGTACATCAGGCTGGGCAGCAGACAGGAACACATCAGGCAGGGTATCAGGAATGGGACCATCAGAAAGGGTAGCAGGAACAGGACCACCAGGAACTGGATCATCAGGCTGGATACCAGATACAGGATCACTACGCAGATCAGACATCGAATCATCAAGCAAGACGGAAGGCAGGCACCGAGACATCAGACTGGAAGGCAGGCACCAAGACATCAGACTGGAAGGCGGGCACGAGACATCAGACTGGAAGGTGGGCACGAGACATCAGACTGGAAGTCGGGCACTGAGACATCAGACTGGAAGGCGGGCACTGAGACATCAGACTGGAAGGCAGGCACCGGGACATCAGACTGGAAGGCGGGCACCGGGACATCAGACTGGAAGGCAGGCACCGGGACATCAGAATGAAAAGCGGACACTGGAACATCAGACTGAACAGCAGCAGAGTTGGCAGGATTAGGTGGGTCATCAGGTTCAGGATCAGCTGGCATGAAGGCAGACTGGAGTAGGTTGGTTGGTGCGGAAGCAGGTTGGGTTACTGGCAGGATCGTGTGGGCAGGAAAGAACTTCCATTTCTTCTTTGGCTTAACTGTTGGAGTTCTGTAGGTGACCGTGGGACTGTAGGTAGGGGGTGAAGCAGACTGAAGAGAAGGGCTGGGATATGGTGAGGAAGTGGGAACAGCGGCCAGAGGAAGTTTTTGCAGGGAAGTTGCAGGCAGCAAAGAAGAGGCAGGTGGGTTAAAGGCAGGATACGTGCAGCAAGTAGAAACAGGGCATTGATATCGGGTGGGAAGCAGGGTATATTGGGTTGAAACGGAGGTTGCCAGGGGTGAAGGGGGAAAAGGCACTTGGTTAGGCAGATGTCTGGCAGCAGAGATGGTTTGTTGTAGGCTAGCTGGGGCTGATTGCAAAATACCAGACCATGCTAAAAGTAGTTGTTGCACAAACTGCGGGTTACATACTGCCTGTCTGACAAGGGATTGTACAGACTCAACACATTCTATTATCATCTGTTGGGAACAGGCTGTGTAATGTACAAAAAAGTAAGGGGAGTCATCTTCCAGAAGCCATACCAGTGATGATTAATACTGAAAGGGGGAGAAAAATCATCATGGCCCTCTGGGATGCAGGGCAAAGCCAGCTCTGTGCAGATTTGAATTAAAGGCTGAACATCCCCAAACAGAATACAGTCCTGATCAACCCAGGAGGGAGCTAAACAAATTATTTCTAGCAGCTGATCAAAGGTTCACTCTTTGAGTGCCTGGCGGAGATATTCACTACTCTCTGACGCCAGCAGAGCATAATAACGAATCGCTAGGAATGATACGAACACCCCTCAGTTCGGTTCGCAGCAGAACCTGCGAACGGACCAAAAGTCCCATTAAAGTCTATGGGACTCGAACGTTCAAAATCAAAAGTGCTAATTTTAAAGGCTAATATGCATGGTATTGTCCTAAAAAGGGTTTGGGGACCCGGGTCGTGCCCCCAGGGGACATGTATCAATGCAAAAAAAAGTTTTCCAAATAGCAGTTTTTTCGGGAGTAGTGATTTTAATGATGCTTAAAGTGAAAAAATAAAAGTGAAATATTCCTTTAAATATCGTGCCTGGGGGGTGTCTATAGTATGCCTGTAAAGTGGCGCGTGTTTCCCGTGCTTAGAACAGTCCCTGCACAAAATGACATTTGTAAAGGAATAAAAGTCATTTAAAACTGCTTGCGGCTTTAAAGTGGATGTAAACCCAATGTCATCCTTTCTAAACTACTGCCATAGGGTTTATCTATAAAGATATACATGCCTCCTGCATGTATCTTTACCTGTCAAATGGCTCCCCTCTGTCTGTTATGAGAGACGAAAAAATGAATATTCTGTGGGTGGGTCTGTTGTCTGGAGCTCGGTAGGTGGAGTCGTGATGTCAGTATACTCCCCGCCCACCTCTACACTCCCCTTGTCAACATGCATTTTTCTCCTGTATATTTCTTACCCTGAACTTCTGCTATGATCTCTAACATCCAGTGAAAAAACAGGAAAGTAACCACATGACTTCAGCATGCCCAATTATGCTGAGGTGTGGAACATCCAATCCTGGCAGAGCAGCAGAAGAAAGGAGTGGGAGGGAATTAAAAAATAATGCATGTGTCTTAGGCTAGTGCACGAGCTATGTAAATCACCTGTCGCTCACAGCAAGGGGGAGGATTTGACAAAGTTTTTCTCTGTTGGTCAAGATTTATCTCACTGAACAATAAAAGAGGATTGCTCAGAGATGGATTAACTCTTTGTGGCAAGACTGGGCTCAAATCTTAGGAAATCTTATACTCTATATTATGGCATAAAAAAAAATTTCGGGTTTACATCCACTTTAATGTAATGTCGGGTCCCGGCAATATGGATGAAAATCAGTGAGACAAAACGCATGGGTAACCCCCCCTCCCCAGTCCATTACCAGGCCCTTTGGATCTTGTATGGATATTAAGGGGAACCCCGCACCCAAATTAAAAAAAGGAAAGGTGTGGGGCCCTCAAGCCCTATATACTCTGAACAGCAGTATGCAGGCAGTGCAAACAAGACAGGGACTGTAGGTTTGTTGTTAAGTAGAGTCTGTCATTTTGAACTGGTACATTTTGAAAGTGTAGCTCCAGCTAAAAAATCTATTTTTAAGCTTTTTGGAAAACATAGGGAAGGGTTATCACCCCTGTAACATTTATTTTGCTGTTTGTGCACCTCTTCAGAATATGTCACCTCACTTTCTGTCCCAATGACAAATGTTTTTTGAAAATTTGGGGTTTTTAGTGAAACAAGGATTGGTGATAAAGCATCAGTGAAGAGGAGACACGTTTTTCCCATATTAACTCTTACAGGAGAGAATTTCCCTTCCTAGGGGTAGATTTCATCTCACTTCCTGTTGTCTCCTTCCCTTTGCAAGTAGGAGTCGTTTGTAAGTTGGATGTTTGAAAGTAGTGGCCTGCCCTATATACTCTGCAGAAATTGGGGCCTTAGGTGTTGGTGTTGCCACAACGCTGTATGCCCTCACAGTTACTCTTGGTGAGCGCAGGAACGGGCCCCTCCTGTGAAATATTAGATCAAGAATTGTAATTACATGCCATTGTTGAACAGGGGCAGAAAAATTGGGCTTTTGGTGGTGGTGGTGGTGGTGGTGCTGGTGCCACAACACTGTAAGTCCTCACAGTTACTCTTGGTGGGCGCTGGAATGGGCCCTGCTGTGAAATATTAGATCAAGAATTGTAATTACATGCACCTGTTGAACAGGGGCAGAAAAATTGGGCCTTTAGTGGTGGTGTTGCCACAACACTGTAAGCCCTCACAGTTACTCTTGGTGGGCGCAGGAATGGGCCCTGCTGTGAAATATTAGATCAAGAATTGTAATGACATGTCCCAGTTGAACAGGGGCAGAAAAATTGGGCCTTAGGCACTGGTGCCACAAAACTGCAACCCCTCACAGATGCTATAGTTGGAGCACAGGAATGAGCTCTGCTGCAAAGTATTGCATCAAAAATTGTAATTACACACCCCTGTTAAACAGGGGCTGAAAAGTTGGGCCTTGGGCACTGGTGCTGGTGCCACAACACTGCAACCCCTCACAGATACTGTAGTTGGAGCGCAGGAATGAGCCCTGCTGCAAAGTATTGCATCAAAAATTGTAATTACACGCCCCTGTTAAACAGAGGCAGAAAAATTGCCACAACACTGCAACCCCTCACAGATGCTATAGATGGAGCACAGGAATGAGCCCTGCTGGAAAGTATTGCATCAAAAATTGTAATTATACACCCCCTGTTAAACAGGGGCTGACAAATTGGGCCTTGGGCACTGGTGCTGGTGCCACAACACTGCAACCCCTCACAGATACTATAGTTGGAGCGCAGGAATGAGCCCTGCTGCAAAGTATTGCATCAAAAATTGTAATTACACGCCCCTGTTAAACAGGGGCAGAAAAATTGGGCCTTGGCCACTGGTGGTGGTGCCCAGAACCAAAAAAGGTTTTTACAAGCTATCAGCATGAAAATTGAGGAGGAAGAGGATTGTCACTCAGCATAACAGGATAACTCAGCATAGGCAGTCTTGAAGGGATCTCACATAAAAAAAAAAATCAATCGGTTACATCAGCATCAGGTGCTTGGTAGCTGGTGATCCAAGACTGATTTTGGTGAAGGTCAGCCGATCGACCGATTCGGTGGACAGGCGCACCCTGTGATTGATTACAAAGCCTCCAGCAGCACTGAATGTGCATTCCGAAAGAACGCTGGATGCAGGACAGGCCAGTAGCTCAATTGCATACTGTGCAAGCTCTGGCCAGTGATCCATCCTCGAGACCCAGTAACCCAGAGGATTTTCGGTGGGAAAGGTGTCCAAGTCTGATCCAAGTCTGATCTTGCCCCTAGGTAAACCTGCACCATGTGAATCAGACGCTGGCGATGGTTGCTGGAACCGATCAGACCGTGGGGCTGTGGACTAAAAAATTGTCTGAACACATCGGTCAGATGGCCACCTTCTCCACCGCTCCTTCTGTGACTGACCGAAGCCTCAGCAACACGTTGTCCAGGAGGACCAGGAAATTGTAACCTCCCAGGCTCTGGAAATGCTTTGCACAAACCTTTCTGCAAGGCCTCCCGAAGATGTTTCTTCCTCTGCTCCCTCTGCGAGGGCAAGATAAGGTCCGCAACCTTACCCTTGTAACGAGGGTTGCCAGCCAGTAATCATCCCACCCCTTGATACCACGAATACGAGGATCCTTCCACAGGCTTTGCAGGATCAGGAAGGCCATGCACAGTAGGTTTGCTGAGGCATTCGGTCCAGAGTCCTCTGGGTCACTAAGGACGACATGATCCGCAGCCACCTCCTCTCAGCCACGTACAAGTCCATGGGTTTCTTCGGGCTGTAAATGATGCCTTGAAGACTGCTGCTGATGCTGAGTGCCAGGCTCCACCTCCAGCAAACTGCATGGCAGGTTGACATATGTCTGGTCAAGCATGTGGTGCCCAAGCGGGTGATGTTGTGGCAACGCGAGATACGCTTGAGACATATGTTGCAAATAGCAGCGGTGGGATCTGATGCACTCGTCTCAAAAAAGGCCCACACCAAAGAACTTTTGGAATAACGCGCAGAGACAGCAGCGCCCTGCACATGCGGAGCTCTGCAGTGTGATGCAGTCAGTGTGCTGTTCTTAAGCTGGCCCCTGGAGGGCAGCATCCTGCCTCGTTGGAGATGTGCCTCCTCCTCCTCTTTCTGCTCTTCTCTCCTATCAGGCACCCATGTGGAGTCAGTGACCTCATCATCCCCTCCTCATCACTGGAGCAAAGCTGGCAGTATGCTGCAGCTGGGGGAACATGACTGCCAGATTGCTGTCCTTCTTGGGCAGCCCCTCTCTCTGGGCTCACGTTACTGCCTTCCTCTAGCTGGGTACCATCATCGGAGCCTTGAAAACGCTGGGCATCCTCCTGGAGCATGTACCCAACACTGTGGTCAAACAGTTCAGGGGACTCCTCAGGAGGACATGGTGGGGCTAGGGAAGGAGTGACTGATGCCATTGAGCCAAGGGAAGAGGCCGCGTTGGCAGCTGCTTTGCCAGACAAAGTACCCTGTGCCTGGGTGCGAGAGGATGAGGAGGATGAGGACGGCTTGGTCATCCACTCTACCAAGTCTTCCGCATGTTGCGGCTCAACACGGCCAGCTGCTGAAAAAAAGGACAAGCATGTCCCACGGCCACGTGCTGATGAGGATGCACCGTGTCCACGACCAGCACTGTTGCCTCTAGACACAGAGCCTGCTTGCCCTCTTTTATTGGCTTGTGACTGCCTCGCCTTGTTGGCCTTCCAGACATACTAATGACCTGCAGTGAGATGTAGCTGCACAAAGCTGGGATGTATATATATATACTGATACTGCAGCTAGCAGAATCGACTGCCTGCCTGTAGTATTATTAGTATGAGAACACCAGCAATTATCTTCAGGTAGCTTTAGGTGCACACTGTGCAGAGGACACAGTACACTAACTGTAAATACTGCAGCTGCCTGCCTGTGCTATTAATAGGATCAGAACAACAGCAATTGTCTTCAGTTAGCTTTAGGTGCACACTGTGCAGAGGATGCAGTACACTAACTGTGAATACTGCAGCTGCCTACCTGTGGTACTACTAGGATCAGAGGAACACCACCAATTTTCTTCAGGTAGCTTTAGGTGCAGACTGTGCAGAGGACGCACTACACTAACTTTAAATACTGTAGCTGCCTGCCTGTGGTACTAAAAGGATCAGAAGAACACCAGCAATTTTCTTCAGTTAGCTGTAAATATTGTAAAAACACCTGCCTGCCTGTCAGTAGGAAGAGAATAATAGGAACGGATCTAGCTAAACTGAATACAGTGTATATATATATATATATATATATATATATATATATATATATACAACACCTAGGATGCATATATATACACAATACACTGTAAGTGCAGCTAACTGACTCGCCTGCCTACTCTATCTAACTTAAATCAAATGACACTGTCTCCCTGTCTATCTCTCCACTGCCGCAACACACTACACAAGGCCGCCATGCAGGCGGCCTTATATAGTGTGGGGCATGTACTAAACCCCCTGAGCCATAATTGGCCAAAGTCACTCTGTACAGACGGCGCTGTGATTGTCCAAGCATGCGGGTCATAGTGCATGCTTGGCCAATCATCAGCCAGCAATGCACTGTGATGCCGCAGTGAATTATGGGCCGTTACTCGAAGTTGGCGTGAGCGGCCCATAGCGTTCGCAATTCGAAGAACGGTTGAACATGCGATGTTCGAGTCAAATATGGGTTCGACTCGAACTTGAAGCTCATCCCTACGAATCACATCCAAATTCATTTCAGCAAAGCAACCTGAACTAAGATGGTTCCTCTGTGTAGCCACTTCTGATCAGGGATGGCCTTGGTATACTGTCATAAATTGGTACGACTGTGTTGACTGCAGAAAGAAGCAAAACGCATGTAAGTGAATATAAATGTTTATTAAGGTAAGTGAATAATATGAATACAACCACCTCTAATATGATAGTGCAATAAACCAACCAACAGACAGAGACCCACAAATAACAACAGACAAATATTTACAATAAATGGGAAATACCAGTATCATAAACAATAGCCAGGCTGGGGTCATGCACAGAGGGTCAGCAGATAAACAAAGGGCAGTTCCAGATCCAGAATCACAGCTGTTAGCCAGGCCAGGGTCATCAACGGAAGATCAGCAGATGGGGTAGGAACACAGGACAGGGAGAGGATGGAAGGATCAGACTGCAAGGGAGGGATGCAAGGTAACAGGCGGGACAGGATAAAATAGGATAGGATAGGATAGTGAGACAGGATCAGGTACACAGGTAACAGGGCACAAGGAAGATACCAAGGCAATGAGAGCAATCATCAGCCGGGTATTTATATGAATACCTGTGATTAGCTTCAAGTGACACCTGAATGCAGGAGGTGCTGTCTGCTCCACACTGCCAGGATCCATCCGCTGGTGGACGTCAGTACTGCGACCCAAAGATGACATAACACCAGCAGGGAAATGCTCTTCTGACAGTTCCAAATTGCCAGGAGACACCTGCTGGTGAACCTCAGTACTGCATGCCAAATGATGGATATTACCAGTGGATGGAACCTTTCCTGACACTATTTCTTCACACAGAATTCGAATCCTTCGATCGTTTTCCGACCGATCCAATTTCTGATCGTTCTGAAAAGTTGGAATTCGTTAGAAAACGATTAAACTAAACAAATTTTAACAGGTTTCAACTAAATTTGTTACTATTTCATTTGGAGCTTCGGATACATCCGAAGCTCCAAATAACCAAAAATTAATCCGAATTTGTATTCAGACTGAAACGAATTGCACATTTCTATTACACAGTTCGGGTGTGGGTGGGTGGATATGCTGTTAAAAGCTTCCTTTGCCTTGGAAGGCTCTGCTATGCAGCCTGCGGTAGCGGCCATTAGTATTTGCCAAAGCCTTCAGGACCACATTAAGCAATTGGTTAAAAAGGACCCATTAGCCCATGCATGGCTTATTTCTGATGACACAAATGCTTTGGTGGTACTGGAGGCAGCTCACACAGGCTAATATGAGGCATTGCACAATCTTCTCTATAGAGGTCTGCGAACTTCCCACCCTTATCTAACCCTTGTGATGCGGGCGGTTATCAGGCCATGGCATATTTCAATACTCAAACCAAATCTTATTCAAGGTAGTTGGTCCCCTAGTACACTACTCTGGTTCAATCCGATACTGCCAGAACATCAGCCGCTACCGGATCCAGGTCTGTGGGTTTCTAAAGGCATCAAATATTTGAAAGACATACAGTATCTCACAAAAGTGAGTACACCCCTCACATTTTTGTAAATATTTTGTTATATCTTTTCATGTTACAACACTGAAGAAATGACACTTTGCTACAATGTAAAGTAGTGAGTGTACAGCTTGTATAACAGTGTAAATTTGCTGTCCCCTCAAAATAGCTCAACACACAGCCATTAATGTCTAAACTGCTGGCAACAAAAGTGAGTACACCCCTAAATGAAAATGTCCAAATTGGGGCCAAAGTGTCAATATTTTGTGTGGCCACCATTATTTTCCACCATTGCCTTAACCCTCTTGGGCATGGAGTTCACCAGAGCTTTACAGGTTGCCACTGGAGTCCTCTTCCACTCCTCTATGGTGGATGCTAGAGACCTTGCGCTCCTCCACCTTCCATTTGAGGATGCCCCACAGAGGCTCAATAGGGTTTAGGTCTGGAGACATGCTTGGCCATTCCATCACCTTTACCCTCAGCTTCTTTAGCAAGGCAGTGGTCCTCTTGGAGGTGTGTTTGGGATCCTTATCATGTTGGAATACTGCCCTGTGGCCCAGTCTCCAAAGGGAGGGATCATGCTCTGCTTCAGTATGTCACAGTATATGTTAGCATTCATGGTTCCCTCAATGAACTTTAGCTCTTCAGTGCCGGCAGCACTCATGCAGCCCCAGACCGTGACACTCCCACCACCATGCTTGACTGTAGGCAAGACACACTACAAAGGTACTCCATACTTAGTTGCCGCCACACACGCTTGACACCATCTGAACCAAATAAGTTTATCTTGGTCTCATCAGACCACAGGACATGGTTCCAGTAATCCATGTCCTTAGTCTGCTTGTTTTCAGAAAACTGTTTGCGTATATGCTCCTAACACAGGTCAAATTAAATTCCTTACTGAAGTTTTTGAACGATTACACAGAGTAGCTCATCCCTTTATGATAGTTGGAGGTGACTTCAATGCTGTCCTCTCGCCCGGTCTGGATAGGAAATCATTGTTCCATGCCGTGCCCCCTCTTGCCCCACAATCCTTAGCCACTTCTTTTAGGAAGCTGATTCGCACTCACCTTCTGTTTTTTTTAAATCAGAAAGGTGTTTATTGAACAAATTCACATAGCTTCCATTGTACAGACATCATGCAACAACATACAATCATGTAAATATTGCATAGTACGTTCCACTCATCAATTGTTACCGAAAATCTTGTATCATTTCAATGCTCTACTACTTTACAATCAGCAATCATTTACAGAACCTCATGAGACCCCACCGGGGCACTGCAACAGTCTGGACAATACCAGCTCCCTAGGACTCAGTCCAGGGGTATCTAACCATGGTGCCCAAATCTTCTCAAATCTATTGGAACTGCCTCTGTGTTGATAAATATATTTTTCCATAATCAGGGTGTTACCCATATGCGTTATCCAAGATTTCACTGATGGCGGCGAGGCCGATTTCCAGCCAAATAGTATAAGTTTGCGTGCCTGGAACAGTGCCCTAGTAAGTGCTAGTCTAGTCATCTCTTCCGGCACAATATCTTCTAGGGCTCCTAAAATACAGTGAATTGGATCAAGGGGAATAGTGGTCTGGAACACTTGATTAAGTGTTCCAATAACCTCACTCCAATACCTATGGAGTTTTGGGCATCTCCATAGTAGGTGAATGAGATCACCTTGATGTCGCTCACATCTGCTACATATAGGATCAGGCCTCTTACCCATATTGTGAAGTTTAAGTGGGGTGTAATGCACTCTAAGTACAATATATAGTTGGGATACCTTTTGGGCCACATTGAGAGAACATATATTAATGGATTGCAGAATTTCTTCCCATTGATCTCCCGTAATTGGGCCTATGTCCTGCTCCCATAGGGACGGTGCCTTAGTCGGGTGCGCTTTCAAAAGTTGCATCAATAGCATTTGATAGCAATATGAGATAAATCCTTTAGTTTCTGTACTGGACTGTATCAAATGGAAAATAGGGGTGGGTGACAGTGTCCAGGGAGCAGCTTTTCCCTGTGTGTCCACCGCATGCTTGAGCTGGATATAAGAATAGTACATAGTATTTGGGAGGTTGTATTTATTTTGTAGCTCTGAAAACATCAGCAGCTTGCCATTTCTAAATATGTGAGATAAAAGGATAATACCAAATGAGCGCCATTTGGGACCCTGTTGCAGCTTTGCTAGCTCGACGTACGAAAGATTCCCCCATATTGGGCTGTATTCCGTAAATCCTGTCACTTCCTGCAGCTGCCTTCCCTTGTTCCAGATTTTCTGTATTAAAGTAAGAGTGGGTGTTATTTTTTTGGACTTGTGAAACAGCTGAGCCTCCAGACCTAGTGGGATTGTTTCCGCTCCTGTCCCAATCAGCATTAACTGCGCCGATGAGCCAGCAGGGTCTCGGTTCATAGATCCAACCAAGTGTTGCATCTGAGCTGCTATATAGTACAGCCAAGGGTTGGGTACTGCCAGCCCTCCGCTGTCCTTAGGATTTTGTAGCTGTTCCAGCTTGATTCTAGGTGTGCCTGAATTCCACAGCAACTTCCGGAAAAGAGTGTTGACCACCCTAAAGATCTTTAGGTGTATCACTACTGGGGAGTTGTGTAAAAAATAGAGTAGCTGCGGCATTAGAATAATTTTTATTAAATTTGCTTTGCCCGCCAGTGACAGTTTGAGCCTGTTCCATGTGTTGATTTTGTCCCTAAATCTGGATAACAGGGGGTGTATGTTTAGTGGGCAATATTCCGCAAGTTTAGGTGAAATTTGTATGCCTAGATATTTAAATGATGACGTTACTGGAACCGAGCAGGAATCCGGTAAATTCACCTCTCCCCCCTCGTCCAGCAACATCAAAGCCGACTTAGACCAATTAATTGTCAGGCCAGAAAAATGGCCGAACCCAGTTATGATTCTTGTCACCTCCGCCAAAGACATTGTGGTGTCCCCCAGGAAAAGCATCATGTCGTCAGCGTACAGCATAATCTTTTCGTGGAGGTTCCCATATTTAAAGCCCGTGATCCCCTGACTGGCCCTTACTGCAGCCGCCAATGGCTCAATGGCGATGGCAAAGAGCAGGGGAGACAGGGGGCATCCCTGCCTTGTGCCCCTGCCCAAAGCAAACGCATGAGACATCCTACCTGACATCCTGATAGTCGCCTTTGGGGAGGCATACAGCAGTTTGACCCATGCTATAAAGCGACTTCCAAACCCAAGCTTTGACAGTACCGCCCATAGATATCTCCAGCCCACACTATCAAACGCCTTATTGGCATCCAGGGAGAGCAGAGCCCTGCTCCCTTTATTATCTGACTGCAGCTGCATATTTAAAAATAGGCGTCTGAGGTTGGTGGCAGTGGATTTTTGCGGCATAAACCCGGCCTGATCGGGATGTATTATGGAGTCAATGATCCGATTGACCCTAAGTGCCAGGGCCTTAGCCAGGATTTTAACATCACTTTGCAGTAGTGAAATAGGCCTGTATGAGCCCGGGTCAACCAGATCCTTCCCAGGTTTCAATAATAAAATTATATTAGCTCTAGTCATGGAGATTGGCAAACTGCCTTCTTTAAGCGAGTCGTTGAACACTTCCAGAAGGTGTGGCATTATCCACTCGCCATACTGGGCAAAGACCTCCATGGGGATACCATCCTCTCCTGGAGCCTTGCACGTAGGAAAGGAACATGCCGCATGTTGTAACTCTTCCAGTGTCAGGGGAGCTTCCAGTGATTGCCTAGCCCCCTCAGATAGAGAGGGCAGATCAATCCCTGAAAGGTATACCTCTAGCTCATTATCTGTGTATTCATCCCTCGCACTATAAAGATCTTTGTAAAAGGATGCTAGCTCTGATAAAACTTGATCCAGGCCATTGACCACCTTACCACCGGCTGTTCGAATCGCCCCAACCGCTGGAGACAGTTGCTGGGACTTGGGTATTTTTGCCAATAACCGTCCCGTTTTTTCCCCCTCTTCATAAAATGCCTGTTTGCTAAAGAACCTTTTGCGTTCTGCGGCGGAGGTTCTCAAGCGGTCCAGTGAATCTTGGGCCGAAATCCAAGCCTCCCTCGCAGACTCTGTAGGGTCAGTAACATATGCAAGCTCCAGCTGGCGCACCTGATCCCCAACCTGCTCCAATAGTGCTGAGGAATTTCTCTTGACCGTGGCTATTTCGGCAATAAATATTCCCCTAAGGTAGGCCTTAAAGGCTTCCCAGGTTTGAATTTTACCTGTTAAATGCTTATGAGAGTTAAAGAATGTTTCTATTTGATTAGGAATTCGCTCTGGGGAGTTAAACAACCGTCTGTTTGATGCTTGGCGAGTCAAGCACCCCGTGGGTCATCAGTATTCATTTTATTCCCCTCCCCATAAGATGTTTTCAAGACTGGATTATTGCCTAGTGACAGCTCCATTGCTTTCCCACACAGTGTCCTCCGAACTGGGTCCAATTACCTGGTCGGACCACGCCCCTCTATACCTAGATCTTTGCCTCTCAGCTGCGTTTCCCAGGAGGTGCCATTGGAGGCTAAACGAGTCTCTAATAAAACATCCCGAATCTAGAGATAAACTTCTCACCGCCCTAACTGAATATTTCCACTTAAACACAGGTTCTGTGTCCAGCCCGTCCGTCCTCTGGGAGGCTCACAAGGCTTTTTTTAGAGGACAGTGTATCTCTGTGGGATCCCAGAGAAAGAGGGCTTCGGTCCTTCAGAGGTCCTCTTTAATTTTGGAACTAGCGGCTGCTGAACGCTCCCTGCTACACGCCCCCACGATGGACCGGCTGCGCATGGTAACTTCTTTACGCAACCGTATAAAGTCTCTAGACATGTCTAAAATAGATAAATCTATTCTATGGGCAAAACAAAAATTCTATGAATTTTCAAATAAACCGCACTGGGATGTTTGTATCTAGGCTTAACCCTAGGCCCTACCTATCTTTCCCGGATCATATAAAATGCACAGATGGGACTCCCACCTATTGTCCACAGACAATGACTCAAGTATTTATGGAATTTTACGACAAACTTTATAACTGCCTCTCCCCTGACCAACATCCCCCTTTTGATCAGAAAGCTTTTGAAACATTTATGGCTGATCTCCACCTCCCCCGGCTTACTGAGGCGGAGGTGCAGATTTTAAATGCACCCATTACTGAGGAGGAACTCATTCGCACTGTCAAGTCTCTTCCATCCCATAAAGCTCCAGGTCCAGGTGGCCTTCCCTACACTTATTATAAGACCTTTCTCCCGACTATTTCGAAACACTTGGTATCTTTATATAACTCCCTTCTGCAAGGTCAACGCCCCTGCCAACAATTTTTCCACTCCTATATTACGGTAATACCCAAACCGGACAAAGACCCATCGCTCCCAGACAGCTATAGGCCAATTGCGCTTTTAAATTCAGATTACAAGCTCTTTACCAAAATTTTAGCTAACCGCCTTTCTCAATTCCTGACGAAACAGATAGATAGAGATCAAGTGGGTTTTGTCCCTTCTAGGCACGCAGGAGATAACACCAGACGAACCATTGATCTCATCGACATATTAAACAGAGTCCGCCGTCCTGCCCTGATCCTTAGCCTCGATGCCCAAAAGGCGTTTGATCGATTAAGCTGGCCATACATGTTCGCAACCCTTACTAAATTTGGATTAAGAGGCCCTTTCCTTACGGCCCTCCATGCCCTTTACTCCAACCCCTCCTCTCAGGTCCAATTAGCGTCCTTTACATCCAGTCCATTTCCTATGTCAAATGGTACCAGGCAGGGCTGCCCCCTCTCGCCACTCCTTTTCATACTATGCCTGGAGCCATTAGCTGAGGCTATTAGATCACACCCAGACATACGGGGGGTTCCTATGCGACAAAGGGAATATAAACTTTCTTTATTTGCCGATGACGTGCTTCTGACTCTTACTAATCTCCATGTATCACTCCCATCCTTACATGCCCTTCTATCCCAGTTCAGTTTCCTTTCGGGATAT
This sequence comes from Aquarana catesbeiana, assembly GCF_042186555.1. Classification (NCBI taxonomy): domain Eukaryota; kingdom Metazoa; phylum Chordata; class Amphibia; order Anura; family Ranidae; genus Aquarana; species Aquarana catesbeiana. The sequence goes on from NC_133325.1 coordinate 189,856,547, forward strand.
AAGATTAACACGTCCAAGACTGAAGCTCTGCCCTTACATCTCCCTCCTGAAGACCTCCTTTCACTAAAGAATTCATATCCCTATCGCTGGTGCACCTCTTCTCTCAAATACTTAGGAGTACAAATCACTTCGTCATATTCTACCCTTCATTCGGCCAACTATGTCCCCTTATTTAAATCTATCAAAGATATGTTAAATAGATGGAACCCCCTACCGATATCTTGGATAGGCAGGATAAATGTGCTGAAGATGTCGGTGATGCCCAAACTGTTATATTACTTTGAAACACTTCCTGTCCCTATTCCGATGTCCCAATTGAAACTCCTTAAAAGATGGTTTCTCAATTTTATATGGAGGGGTGGGGCCCATAGAGTGGCCAGCTCGGTAATTTTTTTCCCCCAGGGGGCAGGGAGGTATGGGAGCACTGGACATCCATAAGTACTATTTGGCTTCCCACCTCCGTGCGGTGGTGTCCTGGGCCAGCATGCGTCCCCCAAACAGGTGGACGGAGATAGAGATGGGTTCGTTGTTCTCGGCCCACCCCTGTTCCCTGGTATGGTCTTGTGCATTATTTACTGACCCCAAGCTCCATGACCTCTGCCTGGGCCCCATGCTGTTCTCACTCAGGATTTGGCGTTATTGCTATACCAAGTTCTCACTGGCTTCCTCCTGCCCACCTCTCTCCAATGTGCTATTCAACCCCCTTCTCTCACACTCCCGGATGTACCCATGGGCCAAGGCGGGTTTGTTTCATCTCAGACATTTTGTACACCCTGTCACTCGAAAACTTTACTCCTTCCAGGACCTGCAAACTAAAAGCCAAATTCCAAACCAGCTGTTCTTTTCATACCTCCAAATAACACATTATCTAGTATCCCTCTCACCTTCTCTTACTTTGACCAAACCTACACACTTCGAAGTTCTATGCTCTCAGGGTCCATACCAACCGCGACTGATATCTGACATATATAGTCTTCTGCAAGAGAACCTTCCACTCTCCGTGGAGCCCCACACATATATGAGTAAATGGTCACATCTGACACAACAACATATCTCCCCATCCCAATGGGCTAAAATTTGGACCTCAACATCCAAAATATCCTGATGTGTGGCGCAGAGAGAGACAGCTTATAAAGTGTTCTTTTTTTGGTATAGGACCCCTGAGGTTATACACCGATATGACGCTTCCCTCTCTCCTCTTTGCTGGAGATGCAGAAGGATCAGGGGTTCCCATTATCACATTTTCTGGCAATGCGATTTGATAGCTCCCTTTTGGTCCATGGTTGTGTCCGTGCTCCGGCAGATTCTTGATTCCCAAGTCCCGTTGGATCTGGTACATCTCCTTTTAGGCCTCCCAATCCCTGGATTGGGAAAATCTTTGAACAAATTGGCATCGTATGTATTACTGGCCGCAAAAAGAGCTATCCCTGCATGTTGGCTTTCCATCCCCCCCCCACCCCCCCCCTACTCAGACCCAGCTTATACAAGCTATTACTGATATCCGTAGACTGGAGCATATGACAGCCAAGGTGGAGGATGCTTTGGAGACATTTGATAGGATTTGGGCTCCTTGGGACCGTTATATACAGGGCCCTTCTTAGGGTTCCGGCTCCTGTGTTTCTATTACTGCACCTTGTCTGTCAATTGAAATATATAGTAGAGTTCACAGCACAATGATCAACCTATACTGATTCCATTTGGCTCATTTTGTTGTTTATATTCTTATAATTTCTGATTACACTATGTACTGAACTACTGTATTTGTAATCTTACACCTGCTATTTTCTTTTCTTGATTGATATAACTACAGTATGTATGCTATGTTTTTATTTTGGAAAAAATTTCTTAATTTCTTAATATAAATACTATTTATAAAAAAAAAAGAAAACTGTTTGCAGGCTTTCTTGTGCATCATCTTTAGAAGAGGCTTCCTTCTGGGACGACAGCCATGCAGACCAATTTGATGCAGTGTGCGGCGTATGGTCTAAGTACTGACAGGCTGACCCCCCCACCCCTTCATCCTCTGCAGCAATGCTGACAGCACTTATTGTCTATTTCCCAAAGACACCCTCTGGATATGACGCTGAGCACGTGCACGCAAGTTCTTTGGTCGACCGTATCGAGGCCTGTTCTGAGTGGAACCTGCCATGTTAAACCGCTGTATGCTCTTAGCCACCGTGCTGCAGCTCAGTTTCAGGGTCTTGGCAATCTTCTTATAGCCTAGGCCAGTGATGGTGAACCTTGGCACCCTAGATGTTTTGGAACTACATTTCCCATGATGCTACACTGCAGAGTGCATCTGGAGTGCCAAGGTTTTTTTTCAGATACTCAGAGAGTTCTTTGCCATGAGGTGCCATGTTGAACTTCCAGCGACCAGTATGAGAGAGTGAGAGTGATAACACCAAATTTAACACACCTGCTCCCCATTCACACCTGAGACCTTATAACACTAACGAGTCATATGACACCGGGGAGCGAAAATGGCTAATTGGGCCCAATTTGGACATTTTCACTTAGGGGTTTACTCACTTTTGTTGCCAGCGGTTTAGACATTAATGGCTGTAATCACAAATGTCATCATCATGGCGCACTTCCCCAGGAGCTGGGCGGACGGAGGAGCCTCCAGTGGATAGTGCAGTGGGCTGGCGTGTAACTATGAGAGATGGACAGTGCAGACTTGGACCCCCCTGGACTTGGACACACACCAGGCCCTGGCCAGCAGTGCAAGCACACCTGTGACCCTGGTGAGTGCACAAGGTCGGTCAGAGACAGTCCATGTCCATATCTTTTAACTATCTCCTGTGCCTTGTCTATATTTTTAACCATCTCCTGTGCCATGTCTATATTTTTAACTATCTCCTGTGCCACGTCTATATCTTTTAACCATTTCCTGTGCCATATGTATATCTTTTAACCATTTCCTGTGTAATGTGTATATCTTTTAACCATCTCCTTTGCCATGTCCGTATCCTCTAATCATCTCCTGTGCCATGTCCGTATCATCTGACCATCTCCTGTGCCATGTCTGTATCCTCTAACCATCTCCTGTGCCATGTCCGTATCCTCTAATCATCTCCTGTGCCTTATCCGTATCTTCTAACCATCTCCTGTGCCATGTCCATATCCACTAACCATCTCCTGTGTCATGTCCGTATCCTCTAAACCATCTCTTGTGCCATGTCCATATCCTCTAAGCATCTCCTGTGCCATGTCCCTATCCTCTAACCATCTCCTGTCATTTAGAGTGGGAGCGCCACCAGATTGGGGATCACGAGAGGAGTCAGACATGTGTAGACCGTGGAGAAGAGACTATAGGGTAAAACCTGAGCCAATAACCTGGAGCCGTCTGACTGAGCCCTGCACGGTGCACCTGAGAGGAGGTCAGTGACAGCGCTGCCAGGCCAGTCTGAGGGGGGTCACTGATGTAAGGGGGGAGTGAATACAATAATGTAGGGGGGCACTGTTATAAAGGTTCCCCCTTATATCAGTAACTCCCCCCCAACTACCTTAGTGTATTCACTCTGCAGAAGGTGGTCTCTGGTCACCAGAGTCCCCCCCCATCAGAGTTCCCTTTTACATCAGATTCTGCAGGATTTTCCCTTACAGTGCAAGGGAGAACTCTGCGGACCCTGATGTAAGTGGGACCTCTGTGCTGGCTGGGTTATATTAACCTGACCTTCATGTAAATAGAGAAATATGTTTTTTGACTTTTGTTTAACTTAAACACATTGCTAATAGCACTAGCTATATGTTTATAGTTTAAATATTGATATTTGTACAGTTTAGCACCGAAAATGGCCATTTTAAGTACTTTTTGCAGTGCCAATAAAAAAAAAATTGGTGCCGTTTGTAAATTTTGTGTCCTGCCAGTAAATTTCACTTCGGGAGGTTGGCAACACTGCGGTGGAAATCTGATAGAGCTCCTACCTTTTCTCTTTGGAAGCACTTAGTCAACTCTGTCATACCTTTCTATAAAGCAAACTATTTATCCCGAGGCTGCCCCAAAAAGTTTGAGAAGGTATGGAATCTTTGGATTCTACCACAGATGATCAAGATGGTAGCTTGTAGACTCTTTGCCTTGAGCCAATCGTTAACTAAGCTGGGTTGATATTGATTCAAAAAAAAGACTTTCAAGTCCTTCTGTATTTTTGTGTGTGTAGTGGGGGGTGTCATCACTCCTATTACATGATCCTTGTGGCCAAGAAGGGATTTGACATGGTTATGAACCACTAGTCTCCTTATAGTACCCTTGTTGGGGTAGGCCTGAGCATCTAAGACTTGGTAAGGGTAGTTTATTCTGTTACTATTGTGTTAGTGTGTTTAGTGTTATGTATTACAGCCAGTGAATGCCCCATGGTATGTTTTGTAACTACTACTTTTAATAACTCTTGAATAAAGAGAAGTTTAAAAAAAAAAGAAGCTGAGGCAGACACTAGTGAGGGGTTAACAGAGTTGCCCCAAGCCCTGTGTTTTGCAGTAGATGCCCTGCAGGACTCTATCCAACAAATTTCTCACGTGGTGTCTATGTATATTGTTCTATAGCTAAGGCCTCATGCACACAGGGCATTTTTCCTGCTGCTTTTAGCAACGTCAGGCATTTTTTTTTACAGCCAACCACTTCAATACAGGGCACTTTCCCCTCTTCCTGCCCAAGTACATTTTCAGCTTTCAGCGCTGTCGCTTTTTAAATGACAATTGCCCGGTCATGCAACACTGTGCCCAAACAAAATTTTTATCATTTTGTTCCCACAAATAGAGCTTTCTTTTGGTGGTATTTGATCACCACTGGGGTTTTTATTTTTTGCTAAACAAATACAAATTTTGAAAAAAAATAAGGTTTTCTTTGTTTCCGTTATAAAATTTGGTAAATAAGTAAGTTTTCTCCTTCACTGATAGGCACTTATGAGGCTGCACTGACGGGCAATGATGAGGTGGCACTGATGGGCACTAATATGCAGCACTGATGGGCACTGATAGGTGGCACTGATGTACAGCACTGATGGGCATTGATAGGCGGCATTTATGGGCACTCATAGGTGGCACTGATGGGCACTTATAGGCGGCACTGATTTGCACTGATAGGTGGCACTGATGGGCACTGATAGATGGCACTGATAGGCATCACTGATGAGAAGGCACTGGCAGGCATTACTGATGGGCACTGATTGGCATCATTTATGGGCACTGATTGGCATCCCTGGTGGTCATGGGTTGGCATACCTGGTGATCCTGGGTGGGCATCATTGGTCGGCATCCCTGGTGGTCGTGGGTGGGCATCCTCAGGGGGGCTGCACTGATAATAAATCAGTGCAGACCACCCCTGTCAGGAGAGCAGCCGATCGACTCTCCTCTGCTCGAGTCTCTCAGACGCGATAGAGGAAAAACCGATACACGGCTTTTCCTGTTTACACTGTGATCAGCTGTGATTGCACACAGTTGATCATGTGGTAAAGAGCCTCCATCAGAGGCTCTTTACCTAGATCGGAGTTGCGGTGTGTCAGACTGACACACCACAACATCGATTGCCGCGCGCCCGTGGGAGCACTGATTGGCATCCCTGGTGGTCATGGGGGCATACCTGGTGGTCCTGGGTGGGCATCATTGGTGGGCATCCCTGATGGTCCTGGGTGGCATCCCTGGTGGTCCTGGGTGGGCATCCTCGGGGGGCTGCATTGATAATCAATCAGTGCAGACCACCCCTGTCAGGAGAGCATCTGATCGGCTCTCCTCTGCTTGCGTCTGTCAGATGCGATAGAGGAAAAACCGCATAGTTGCTAACTGTCCCGGATTTCCCGGGACTTACACGCCATTCCCGAATTTGTGGTGTCCCGGTAAATGTCCTGAGAAATCCGGTTCTTCACGATTTCGCCGCCGCCGCTAGAGGTCCGCCATTTTAAAGAAGTTCAGGAAGACGTCTGGGGGGGCTAGATGGAGCTCCTGCGTCGCCGCCCATCCTCCGCCCCGCTCCGCCTCGCCTCGCCTACCCCCCGCCCTGCTGCCAGTCTGATATGGAAAGGGGCGGGGGTTCTAGCCATGCGGCCGCTACACTAGGACACCTCTGAGGTAGGGGGGGCGCACCGCTGTGGGAATCTAATGTAAGGGGGGCTCCACTGGGGACACCTGATGCAAGGGGGGCTCCACTGGGGACACCTAATGTGAGGGGGGGCTCCACTGGGGACACCTAATGTGAGGGGGGCTCCACTGGGGACACCTGATGCAAGGGGGGCTCCGCCAGGGACACCTGATGTGAGGGGGAGCTCCACTGGGGACACCTAATGTGAGGGGGGGCTCCACTGGGGACACCTAATGTGAGGGGGGCTCCACTGGGGACACCTGATGTGAGGGGGGCTCCACTGGGGACTCCTGATGTGAGGGGGGCTCCACTGGGGACACCTGATGTGAGGGGGGGCTCTGCCGGGGACACCTGATGTGAGGGGGGCTCCGCTGGGGACTCCTGATGTGAGGGGTGCTCCGCCAGGGACTCCTGATGTGAGGAGGAGCTCCGCCGGGGACACCTGATGTGAGGGGGGCTCTGCCGGGGACTCCTGGTGTGAGGGGGGGCTCCGCCGGGGACTCCTGATGTGAGGGGGAGCTCTGCCGGGGACACCTGATGTGAGGGGGAGCTCCGCTGGGGACTCCTGATGTGAGGGGGAGCTCCGCAGGGGACACCTGATGTGAGGGGGGCTCCGCCAGGGACACCTGATGTGAGGGGGGGCTCCACCGGGGACTCCTGGTGTGAGGGGGGCTCCGCCGGGGACTCCTGGTGTGAGGGGGGCTCTGCCGGGGACTCCTGGTGTGAGGGGGGGCTCCGCTGGGGACATCTGATGTAAGGAGGGCTCCACTGGGGGCACCTGATGCAAGGACGGACTCTGCTGGGACACCTGATGCAAGGACGGACTCTGCTGGGACATCTGACGCAAGGACGGACGGCTGGTGGCAGGCGACGTGGCTAGTGACATGCTCAGGGATCCCACTGATTCTGCATTATGGTGAGTTGAATGATTTCATTTTATATTACAATGTAATAATAGAAATAATGCACTTCAATCATCCTGACACCATAACAACCAGGGTGCCGGGATGATTGAAGTGCTAACACCAGGTGTTCGGAGTATCTTTATCTGCTGATTGTTAAACTTTCTAGAATACACATATTTTTATTGTGTAGGATCTGGGGCCGCTGTCCCTTCATTTCCTTCTCCCCCTCTCCCCCTTTCCCCCTCTCCCCCTCTCCCCCTCCCCCTTTCCCCCTCCATCCCTCATTCATCTCAGACTCTAACCACACCCTCTTGAGCCACGCCCATTTAAGCCACGCCCACCATGCCACATAAACCACGCCCATTTTTCGCCACGGCGCGCTTTGCGCCGCACTTGTGTATTTTCCCTGAACCGCGCCTACAAACGAATGCCCCGCCCCCTAATTATTGTACGGCTCCACCTACAGCCACAAAAGTGTCCCACATTTTTTCTTTACAATGTTGCCAACTATGAAACTGATACATGGATTTTCCTGTTTACACTGTGATCAGCTGTGATTGGACACAGCTGATCACAGTCAGAGGCTCTTTACCTAGAATGGAGTTGCGGTGTGTCAGACTGACACACCACAACACTGATTGCCGCTCACCCCCACGAACGCTCGCTGGCTTGTTATCCTGCTTGACGTCATATGACGCACATTCAGGATAACTGAACCACTTACCGGCCTTCATTAAGCTATAGGACAGGAGGCAGGGCCGATCCTGGATGCGTGCATGGGGTGCACCGCACCCAGGCGCCGTGGGGGGGGGCACTGAAGTGCCAGACTGCTCCCCGCTCTTATCTTTATCTAGTTCAGATATCGCCCCAGCGATATGAACACCCCCCCCCCCCCCGGCGATATGAACTTCAGCCACTGATTCCATCTGCTCTTCTGGCTACTACACCTCCTCCCTCTCAGGTAACGGGCATAAGACTGCCTTTTTTTCCACTGCTTCTCTCCCTCCAGACAGTAGGCTCCAGCCCCCTGCAATTAACAATGGTTCCCACCGACCAGTCCAGCACAAAGATGACAATTGCCACTGAGCTGGTGGCATGTGAGCTAAGGGGGAAGAACCAAGTAAGACCAGGGGGAGGTACCAGCAGGCACAGGAGTGGTATCAGCTTAGAGACAGAGGGATCCCTGCAGCCTCAGTGGAACTTGGAAGGTACACCTTGTACTTGGTGCTTTATTATTATGTCTATTTGTGCAGCCAGCTGACATGTACATCATGGGGTGAACACATGGGCAATAGATGGGAACATAGGGGCACAACAAGGGAACAAGAGAGATGGGGGGGGCAGTCAGAGGAGATTACAGTGGGGCAAAATCTGCTTCCTATCCACTTGCTTATCTTGGGATCTGTCTGCTAATTCCCTGTTGAGCAAAGCGGGCAGATCACTGGTCCATGTCCGCTCCACTTATGCAGAGAAGACACAGACACAGCCCACTCTGCTCTATGGGTGGTCAGGTGTAAACAGACTTGTGTTTGTTTGCACTTAAAGGAGAAGTCCAGCCAAAGCTCGTTTGGCGGGGCTTCTCCTATAGGTCACAGGAGTGCAATTCGTTTTGCACTCCCGCGACCTGTTTTCAACAGAGAGCGGTCTGAAGTCCGCTCTCTGCTGACGTCACGGAAATCAGTGAAGGCTCAACGTCATCACGACAATAAAGTCTGGATCCGCCAGGTGCCTGGACTGATAGCCGTCTCAGCCTCTCAGCCAGCCGCTAAGAGCCTGAGCCGGCCGCTCCACCCCGTCCACAGCTCAGCACTCCAGTGAGTGAGGAGGGAGCAGAGCAGGAGAGCTGTGACTGACAGTCTACAGCTCTGTGCTCACAGAGCTGTCAGAACCGAGCCATCGGCGGTGTTTGATGACTTGGTTCTCAGTGAAGAGACACCGGGGGACAGATGCAGCATTGGACCAATGCTGCATCCACCTAGGTAAGTATTAATCAGGACATTTTTTTTCCTTTACTTTTCTTTTAACTGCCCTCTGATACCATCCGCCCAAACGGAGGGGAACAGATCCCCTTCCATTTGTTTTTGGTGGATTGGATTTGATCGGATGTAAACTGACACATGTCCATTTACACCCACCACTCTATAGAGGAGAATGGAGGGTCTGATCGGGTCCAACTGAAAAACTGACAGGCGAACCTGATCGGACTGGTTGTGTGAAAGGGGCTTAAAGTACAATGTGATAGATATCAAGACTGGGAAAAAAAGATATCAAGACTAATTAATACATGTACATTTCAAAGTGCTAGCACAATAAATAATATGCATAAAGCATACATTTCATACAAAAAGTTCAATAAAAGTGTGCCATGATAAACTTGTGCAGATCCACTGCAAGCTGTTTGCACCGACTTCAGTGTGCCATTACCAAGACATACCGTCTGCTTACCAAACAATTTGACCTCTTAGCCCCCCCGTTCACACTGAATCTGATAAAGCACACTATAGTGCATTACCAGGACATACTGAGCTGCTTCATTAAAAGTAATGTACTAACATCAAATTTTACTAGGATAAAGCAACAAATTGTTTAATTGTCCTGGTAATGAACTATACCAGACCGGGCATGCGGAGTACCTGGTACTAGACCAGGCAGAGCAGCGTGCGGAGTACCTATACCTAGTACCGGAGCAGACGGAGTGGTTAAAGGCCACTCTTGGGAAAAAGTTACTCTACTGCCCTGTACACACGATAGGATTTTCTGATGGAAAATGTGTGATAGGACCTTGTTGTCGGAAATTCCGACCGTGTGTAGGCTCCATCACACATTTTCCATAGGAATTTCCGACACACAAAGTTTGAGAGCTTGCTATAAAATTTTCCGACAACAAAATCCGTTGTCGGAAATTCTGATCGTGTGTACACAAATCTGACGCACAAAGTGCCACGCGTGCTCAGAATAAATTATGAAACGAAAGCTATTGGCTACTGCCCCGTTTATAGTCCCAACGTACGTGTTTTACGTCATCGTGTTCAGAACGATAGGATTTTCCGACAACTTTGTGTGACCGTGTGTATGCAAGACAAGTTTGAGCCAACATCTGTCAGAAAAAATCCATGGATTTTGTTGTCGTAATGTCCGATCAATGTCCGACTGTGTGTACAGGGCATACCTGTAGTGTTGCTCTTGTGCAAAGTGGCTGCAAATATCCAGCAGATGACAAACACATGCCACCTCATAAGTTTAAGAGGTCATGTGTTTTGATAAGCAGATGGTATGTGCTCTGTCTTGGTAATGGTATACTGAAGTCAGTGCAAACAACTTGCAGTGGATCTGCACAATTTATCATGGCACGATTTTATTGAACTTTTTGTATGAAATGAATGTTTTATGCATATTATTTATTGTGCTAGCACTTTGGAAGGTACATGTATTAACCACTTCAATACCGGGCACTTACTCCCAATTCCTGCCCAGGACAATTTTCAGATTTCATGCTGTCACACTTTGACTGACAATTGCAACACTTTACCCATATGAAATTGTTATCCTTTTTTTCACACAAATAGAGCTCTCTTTTGGTGGTATTTGATCACCACTGGGTTTTTTTATTTTTTGCAAAACGAATGAAAAAAGACTGAATGTTTTTTAAAAGAAGTTTTTCTTAGTTTCTATTATAAAATTTTGCAAATAAGTAATTTTTCTGCTTCACTGATGTGGCTGCACTGATGGGCACTGATAGGCTGCACTGATAGGCACTGATAGGTGGCATTGATGAGGCGGCATTGATGGGTTCTTATGGGGTGATTGGACACAGCTGATCACATGTGAAAGGGCCGCTGTGATTGGCCCTTAACCACAATCTGTGTACTCTGCTGACTCTGATGTAAGAGGGGCACTGAGAACCTTGATTGTAAGGCAGAAATGTTGGGGACTTTGATGTAAAGGGGAATTTCATTGTGGAAGGGAGGGTGTGGAGGAAGACAGTGGGGGGCGCTAAAATACACCTTCGCCTAAGCTTTCCGAAATCCCCGGTGGTGCTGTAATAAAGTCCCGCCTCCTAGACCGGGCTCCTGTAATAGACAGAAGACTGATCCAATGAAATTGAATCAGTGTGACATGTATCATAAGAGCCCGCGAGTTTGAATCCAAGCTCCGTGACAGCAGGATATCGCTGCTCTGTGTGATCCATCCAAGGACACTGGTAGGTTGCAATTGGTGGGCACTGGTAGGCTGCAATTGTTGGGCACTGGTAGGCTGCAATTGGTGGGCACTGGTAGGCTACAATTTGTGGGCACTGGTAGGTTGCAATTGGTGGGCACTGGTAGGCTCCAAATGGTGGACACTGGTAGGCTGCAATTAGTGGGTACTGGTAGGCTGCAATTGGTGGGCACTTGTAGGCTGCAATTGGTGGGCATTGGTAGGCTGAAATTGGTGGGCTATCATCTACTGTATTATGTCTGCAGTGTCTGGGGGCTCTTTCTAACAGACTCTCTAACAGAGGCCCTCTCTCTGTGTCCATTAGAGAGCCCGCCCATTCCAGGTCCCATTAGAGTACTCTGCTTCTCTTCCTGTAATTTGTTAAAAGATTGTGGGAGGATTCCAGGGTAACGAAGACTCTTTAGGGGAGCATCTCTATGTTTGAGCCGTTGCCATAGAAACATGTGTAAAGGGGAGGAGTTAGCAAGATGACCACGCCCATGGGGGGGGCACCAGAAATATTTCTGCACCCAGGCATCTGTGACCCTAGGATCGGCCCTGCCAGGTGGGAAGAGGTTAAAAATGCCTCTCCATGTTCTTCTATGTGTCCATGCAGACTATGGATTTTAGAAGTTTTTAGTGGCAGAGCTTTACTAAGGCAGGAAAAAAAACCTTACTGCCAGTGTTTCCAGGAGCAGCAGAGTTTGGGCAGAAAAAACGCTTCACCCTACTAAAAGCTACTAAAAGCTGCTAAACATGCCTAAACACTAGTGCTTGAGCACTAATTAATTGGAATGGTGAGAATATATTATTCTGGCCAATGAAATGGATTTACGTCCAAGAGCTTGACGCCTGTAAAAGCTCCTAAAAGTTTATAAAAGCTTTACACACTTTTTTCTGCAAAAATGCTGCTGGCTTCTAGGAGAGTTAAATAAACGTCCTGTGTGCATGAGGCCTAAAAAGCTAATCTCCTGGGTTGCCCTTTAAGAAATCATTGGCAGGGTTTTCTTTTAATGGGGAGCACCAACTTGGTGATGACTTGGATAAATATATTCAAAAAATTCCTGCTGGGAAGAGTTCCCTCTTGCCGCTCAAGAGAAAGGGAAAGCATCCGGCTTCCAGTTCTTCATCTAGGCAGTCCTTTTGAGATTCCCAGGCAGCTGGTTTTAGAGGAAGAATGCAGGGTCAAGGGCAAAAGAGGTCCTGGCCAGCCAAGTCACCTAATTAGAAACTGCGTCCTCTTCACTGTGAAGGGCCGCCTCTGCTTGTTCAGGTGTGGGGGGGGGGGGCTGTAGCTTTTTTTGAAAGTCTGACAGGAAGTGATTGCAGACAATTGGGTCCTTTCGTTCAAATGTACCAGTAGGTCACTAAAAGAAGGCATTATTGTTCCAGGCACTTGATTGTCTGCTGGCGCAGAGGGTAATCAGGTTGGTTCCAGTAACAGAAAGATTTCTCAGATTCTATTCAATGATCCCAAAACCAAATGGGATGTGCAGCTGATTTTAGATTTCAAAGGTCTAAACAAGTTTCTCAAGGTTTGGATTTTGTATGGAATCTTTCAGTGGTGGCCTCACTCCAGCAGGGAGACTTTCTTGCATCAGTGGACATAAGGTATTCATATCTCCATGTTTCAACTTTTCCTGTGCATCAGAAATTCTTATGATTTGCGATAGAGGACTGGCACTTTGAGTTTCTGCCTCTGTACTGGCCACCGCTCCTTGGGTATTCACAAAAATGTTAGCCCCGGTGCTGAGCATGGTAATGAGTGTGCACCCTGGGGTGTCTAGACGAATTGTGGCTCAGAGAACAGAGTATCAGTTAAGGAAAATGTATCCTGTAATCCTCCACGATTCATGCTGGATCATGCTGGAAAATCTTGGCTGGGTTCTCAATGTGGAGAAATTAGCATTGGAATTGGTGCAGAGCCTGGAGTATCTAGGCCTAATCCTGGACACGGTCTGGGCAAAGGTGTTTTTGCCTCAGAGGAAGAGCCTTTCTCAGAACTGAGAATTCACAACTCCCCTTCGATTTGTCTTTGTATCAGACTACTGGGAAAGATGGTTTCCACATTGCAGGCAATTCCATATGCACAGTTCCATTCCAGGCCATTGAGGAGAAATATCCTGTTGGAGTGGAAAAGGAGGGTTCACTCACTGGACTGCCAGATGTTCCTAGGCCCCAGTATGCTTTGGTTGTTGAACTGGTTGATGGATCCTCAGACGTTGAATATGGGGAAGTCGTTTCTTCCAGTTGTCTGGAAGGTGTTGACCACCAATGCCAGTCTGACAGGATGAGGAGCCATTCTAGGGTCTTATTCAGTGCAGAGGTCCAATCGAGCAATGCCATGGCCGTGGAATATACCCACCATCAGGGCAGCACCAGTAGTTGGGCTGCCCCGGTGGATGTGGAACATATTCTGGCTTGGGCAGAGTGCATGTTTGTGCCCTGTCAGCAGTACATATCCTAGGTGTGGAAAATTGTTCAGGGAAATATACCTACATTGGGGCACACAAGATGTGGATCTTTTAGCATCCAGGTTCAATACAAAGCTAGACAGGTTTGTCTCCAGGATGAGGCATCTGCAGGTGGACACCCTAGTAACACCCTGAGACCATTTCTCCCTTATTTTTTGCCTTCCCACCAGTTCAGCTTCTTCCACAACTCTTATGCAAGATCACACCAGCTTGGCCCAGGAGGGCATGGTACACTGACATCATGAATTTGGCGGTGGACGACCCATGGGCCACACCTGCTGTCTCAGGGTCCAATTGCCTATTGAAACCCAGGTGTTGAAGGATTGAGGTGTCTGTGATGCAGTGTTAGAGAAATTATACTTTAAATTTCAGTTATGAAAAACGCCATTTTGTTTATCATGGCCTAGAAATAAGCTATGAATCTATGATTAAGCTAAAGACTAGTAATAAAATGGAGTCAGCACTATTTTAGCTTAGATATGCAGTTTTTTGAATATATCCTGTATTTTTGTGTTGGCTTGGGGAGTTTTCAAGTCAGTATCCTGTAACCATTGTTAGATGAAGATAAAGTCTGTAACAGACACTTCCACCTTTCCTGTTGTGTCCAGAATAAAGTTGAAAATACATGAGACTGGGCATGTTCTAATACAGGAAAGGGGGGTGTCCAGGGCTTATAAAAAAGATATGTACCACAGTATTCTCTTCAGAAATGACAATGACAGCATGAATATGTAATGCAATTCATTTCTCTTGCATATGCAATAAATATTACCTTGATGCCCGAGGACGGTCTGAGACGGTGAATTATTTCCCTAACAATTTGGTCCTTTGAAGAGCCGGAAGTCCAATTTCCCCGAGACGCACTGGCCAACTCAGTGACCGATGACCATACGGCAAAAACTGTAAGTCCTCCGTCTTAAATTAGACGTTAAAAAGAGGCCGTCCGCTGAACTAGTGCCTCCCGGGCAGCGACTTACCGGATCAGCACAAGAGACCGCTCTCGGGACAAGGTAAGATTTTTATTTTTATTTTATTATTAACCTTTTGTGTTAGACTTGATTAGGAATTTGATGAATAAGGAATTTGAATACATACATACAATATAGAGATTGATCAAATGTTTATCTGTTTCTGTCCTATCTGCTTTACACTTGTTGAGGGGAAATAAGTGGTCACGTATTCCCCGTATAGATCCGTCTGTGGCCATCCTGGATGGGCAGACCTAGTGACTAGCCCGAGTTTTGGGAAGACGCGTCTAGCACTGCGGGTGTCCTTCTTGTGTGTTCTTGTTTGTTTCTTCTGGTTAATTGTCATTTGATATAGGGGTATGGTCCCATGCTAATATCCGGGTGCAGATAAAGGAAATTTGTCGGTTTGACAGCCTTGTAAACTGCAAAAATTCCCGTGGGGACACATAAATACTCCTAGATCAAAACCTAAAGAACACCCCATTGATACAAGGGTGTGGCCTGATAGATTTCCAGGCATATAAATACCCTTGGATCAAGGATACTCCCAGATAAAAAAACCTAAAGAACCCCCCGTTGATACAAGGGTGTGGCCTGATAGATTTCCAGGTAACAAACAGAGGACATTTGGCGGAGACCCGCAGTGTTCATGCCAGCCTCATATGTTGTATTAATCCTGAGCAGGCACATAAATACCCTTGGATCAATGACTGAAATATTAAATGTTTTGATAGGATGAAAGAACAGTCGGGAGAGCTCAGTCTCCTTGTAATTCTGTAAATGCTCTCTACAAATTAGTGAAGTGTTAAGTAACAATGAAAGAACAGTCAGGAGAACTCAGTCTCCTCGTAATTCTGTAATTCTCTAAGACACCAGTGTTTTAGCAATACACAAGATCAGTAATCTAGAAGTGATATATCATGACTAGAAAGTCTGTGAGTGATTGCAAGTGATAAGATACTGTGTGCGTGTGTTGTGTCATTGTGAGAAGACATTAACAAAAAAAGAGCTCCGTGTGCACGATAAACAAAGTAGGTATGATCCATGGAAAATCTGCTAGTATGAATGAAGATGTTAAGTATATGTGTAGTCTAGACAAAGAGAATGTGACATTTCCTAACATGTTTGAAAACAAAGTATGATTTTGATGCGTTTTTAAATAAGGATTGTTGTGTAATACTGTGTAGAAAGCTTAAAAATTATGCCGGCACAAAAATAAGAAAACAGAAGAAATTAGGCCTTCCCCAGGCAAAGAAATGGCTTGAGGAGGCTAACCATAGGTTAAATTCAGAAAACCATAAAAAAACTATGTTTTTGAACAAAGAGGAGGACAATAATATGACCGTCCTCTGAAGTTTAGTTCAGCAAGTATTGACTGAACAAAATGTAACAAACCAAATGCAACCTGACTCTCCACTGTTTGTTGTTCCCCCGTGGTCACCGGGGTCACCCGCAGATGCAACCGATTCTCCTATGGCTGCAGCTAAACCCCCTCTCAAGATGACTCTTGCTGTCCAGAGGAGTCCACAAGGGACCCCCTTTACAGCAACTGTTACAAAATTTTTCGGGGACCTGGTGAACCAATTGATACCCCCCTCAGTTGGGGAACAAACAGAATGTGGAGAGGAAGAATTTCCACTAATTGAAGTTCCCAACCCTAGGGCAGGACAAAATGTAGGAAGTATAGTAGTCCCCAACATTATGATGGTATATCGCCCCTGGACCCCCGAGGATGTTAAAAAAACTACTGAAGGGGTACCACATCCCAAGGTCAACATAGCTCAAATCAGGGATGGTATCATGGGAATGATTGCTAACTATCATCTTAATGGGAGGGAAATAGAGCAGGTCATCAGACAGATCCTGGGTCCCGACTGGCATCATGTAGTGGGAGATTGGAGTGGATTAAACAACCATGGAGTTGTGTTGCCTCATGATGATGAAGCACTAGAAAACAGGAGAAATGCTCTTATAGCAAGGATAGAGAATAGATAGATATGTTGAGCCGACTGGTCCATTATAAATCAGTGTGTGCAGGGAGAAGAGGAAACAGTGGACAACTTCATTGTTAGGATGAGGGAGATTTTCAATAATCACTCAGGAATAGAAGTCCCAGTAAATCAAGTAAACGATAGCCCATATGAGCAACAGCTAAAGGATGCAATCTTGAAGGGGCTGATTGCCCCTATATCAAGTTTGTTACCAAACACATGATCAACCATAGGATCTGCAGACTTTAGGAGCTGATTGAGTATGCGAGGCATGCTGAGCGGCACTTCCAATCAAAAAAGAGAGTAAAGAAAGGGAAAGTGCTTATGGTAGATGAAGGTAATGATGTGTATGTCATTGAGAAGGAGAACAGAAGGATGGGAAACACCTGAACAAGGCCCCGCATTTAAGATTATGAGGGGAAAAAGAAGAGAGGGGAGTGTTTCCTGTGAGGTAAAAGAGGTCACTTGGCAAAAAAATGTAGGTCAAACAGAGAGGAAGAAGCATGACTAGAAGATGTTGGTATGTCTGCAGAGAGAGAGATACAGAAGAAAATGATGAGAAAGAATCAGAAATTTTGGATGTGTGCACTGTTGAAACTTGTTTGCATGCTAAAGTCAAGTCAGAAATAATCTTGGTTGTGAAGGGTAGATGGCTAACATTTCTCTGTGATACTGGGGCTTGTAGGACCCTAATACACCCGCTGGATATGAAAAAGGTAAAGAAAAAGGTGTAGTATATGTAAAATCTGCAAAATGGGTTGATGCACCAGGAGGTCATGTCTGAAGGCCTTACTGTGGAAGATACACAGACAGGTAAAAAGGCTCAGTGTAAAATTGTCATTTTGACTAAATGTCCTGTTAATTTGTTGGGTAGAGACATGTTGCACGCTCTTGATATTTCTGTCGTACCAGTGGAGGGAGGTCTCAGAGCCCATCGGCTGTGTGAAAAACAAATCACAGCCGTGGATAATGAGCCCTGATACTGGTACAGCCTGGAATTTGTAAACTGAGGGATTAAATATACCCAAAACCCTGGCAGAAATAATTGACAAAGAGTCTGTGAGGAAAAGGTATAAGGTCCAGACAAACCTCTATTGCACCATGTATTACAAAAAGACCTCTGAGCCCGATAAGTCCTATGAGAAACAGTTAATGAGTCTCACTAACACTGAAGTTCTCTTAAAATGCATGTACTGTGATAAGGAAGGAAATAGCGTGGCTACTTGTCTCCTACCACAGCCTATTCTGCAAATATACAGGCAGGATACTGTACCTTGTGTTTCGGTCACCCAGAATCCCAAGATATCATGGCATGAGTTAGGAGAATTTATCACGGACTGGGTCCAACTGACAGATGAGAAACTAAAATCCAGAGGGATTCAGAGGTACAGGAAGCATAAGGGAGAGAAAGATGGGTGGAGACTCGTGCAGGATTTACAGGCAGTCAATAGGGCCGTATTACCGAGGGCCCCGGTGGTCCCAGACATGCATGTTCTCCTGAACGAGCTCTACCCAGAGAAGAAGGTATTTTCTGTTATCGATAACAGTAATCCTTCTTTTCCATTCCCTTACACAAAGACAGTCAGTTCAGGGTTGCATTTATGTACACGGAAAAAAAAAAAAAAAAGTACACATACACTAGGTTATCCCAGGGATATTGTGAAAGTCCAACTACCTTCTCACAAAGAATGTCCAATAATTTGTCTCGGTTTGTACCTCCCAGTGTGAGTTAAATTCTCTTGTATGTGGATGACATTCTGGTAGAAATGTATGTAAAATTACCATGGTTTTGATGCATTTCCTCGCAGACCAAGGTCAAAAGGTCAGCAAAGACAAATTACAACTGTGGAAAGAAAAGGTGAAATACCTGGGTTACATTTTATCTCAAGAAGGTAGACTTTTGCATGAGATCCGAAAAGAGGCCATCCTTCAAGTCCCCAAATCACATACCAAAAAAGAAATGATGTAATTTCTTGGCATGGCAAATGTCTGTAGAGCATGGATAGCAAATTATGCTACGGAGGTGGAGCCTCTTTCTGATCTCATCTATGGTTCACTAATGTCTGCAAAAGATTCCATTCAGTGGAATGTGCAAGCAGAGGATGCATTTATGAAGGTAAAGCACTTCATTGTGGGTTATGCTTAGGCTTCCCAATTACAGTACAACCTTTTATCAGACTGAAGATTGTAAGGAAGGATCTCACTGATGTTCCCTTTCTAGATGCTGACATTACCTTTTGTGTTGATGGGTCTTGTAAAAAGGACGATAAAGGGGTACATCAAACGGCATACGCTATAGTAATACATGACCAGGTCATTGAAGCCAGACCCCTTCCCAGTTCCTACTCTATACAAAAAGCTGAAATGATTGCCCTATCCAGGGCCTGTAGTCTAGGGGAAGGGAAGAAAATAAATATTTATACAGACAGCCAATACGCTTTTTCTACTATACACATATTTGCCCAGCAATGGAAAAATAGGGGTATGATTACGCCCACAAGTGGCTATTTGTAAATGTACAGCACACAGAAAGGGAACAGATCCAATTACTATAGGGAATGCACTAACAGACAAAGACCGCAAGGGAAGCTGCTACAGGACTGCAAAAAAAACATATACTATACAGGTCCCCAAGAAAATGGTGAGGTACGGAAAGCTATTGATAAAACATGGTTATCAGAAATGCATAAAACATCACCGGCAGGTGAAAAACAAAAGTGGTTATCTAAAGGGGCAACGCTGGTCAATGGTATATACACAAGTACAGAAGGTAAACCCATCTTACCTAACGTTTAGATATGCTGCGTTATTGAGCCATGGGCAAGCCCATATCTCAAAAGGAGGGATGGTACAGGTGATCAACAAGGTGTTCACAACATATGGGTTTACGAACGACTCTAGAAATGTTTGCCTCACATGTCCGCTTTGTACCAGATACCATGCTCAAGGTGCTCTAAGACCCTTAAGAGGTCATTTCCCACAACCCCCTTATCCCTTTCACGCGATATGCATGGATTTTATGATTATTGTTGTTTATAAAGTGGGTGGAAGCTTTTCCTGACACACCCAAATGGGCAGTCAGTAGCCAAAGTACTTATTAAAGAGGTGATTCCATTTCATGGGATCCCCTCTGTGATTTAAAGTGACAACGGCTCCCATTTTGTAAACCAAACAATACAACAAATTGCTAAATGGTACAATATTGACCTAAAAAAAAAAAAAAAAAACATTGTGTCTACCACCCACAATCTGTGGGCACAGTGGAGAGACACAATGGTACCTTAAAGTAAACTAAGAAAATTGTTGGAGGAAACAGGGAAAAATAAATGGGTTCAGTGTTTGCCAATGGCATTGTTGAGTATAAGAATTACCCCTACTGCTAAAGGACTAACACCATATGAAATGCTGTATGGTAAACCTTATTATATTCCACAACTAGCCACCGTTTCTCTTCCTAAAGAGGAAATAGACTTGACTTGTATAATAAGAATGTTTTAATAAAATATAACTGGGTCAGAATGTGTAAATGAGAAAAAGAGCTACCCTAAGACTAAAATGCAAAGTATACCCCCATCAGTACAAGCATTACCAGGAAATTTTACTTGTTTTTCTAACAATGACAGCAATGGTACAAATGTTGGCACCCTATCCCCTGAATACTGTGCAACTACAACCCTTACTACAGACATTAAGTACCAACTAAAATGGTTTCAGGAACAAAAACAGCAATTGGCTGATGTTTGGTGTTTGTGTGGAGATAAGAGACCAAGGCCCAGACTACCACCTAGATGGGAGGGTAGTTGTGCCCTTACCCGATTGCTGCTTCCCTTTTATATAGTTCCTATGAGTGATAAATCAATGAAACTACCAGGTAAACACTTTTTTAAACGAATTAAGCGAGAAACACCAAAAGGCTCATTTGACAACCGAGTGTATGTAGACGAAATAGATGTTCCACGAGGAGTTCCAGATGAAATTAAAGCGCAGAATCAAATAACAACAGGACTCACCTCACTCTTCATATGAGTCCAGCCCAACAAGAACGTCGACTGGATAAACTTCATCTACTACAACCAGCAGAGGTTTGTGAATTACACCAGAGATGCTATCAAAGGTATAGCAGCACAATTGGACGCCACCTCTTTGACAGCGTGGCAGAACCGTATAGCGTTGGATATGTTGCTGGCAGAAAGGGGCGGGGTATGCAAAATGTTCAGCACCTTCTGCTGCACGTTTATTCCAAACAATACGGCACCTGATGGAAGTATCACCAAAGCCTTACAAGGCCTACAAATGCTATCTAAAGAATTAGCTGAGAACTCTGGTGTAGAGAACCCCCTGACAGGACTTTTCGAAAAATGGTTTGGTAAATGGGGTGATCTTGCAAAAAGTTTGCTTATCTCTATTGTCAGGGCAGCCGCAGTTCTTACATTATGTGGATATTGCTGCATTCCCTGTATTAGGGGAATTCTTCAAAGACTGATTGACACATCTTTAACAAAAATTATGCTCCTCCAGAGCGACACGGAACTATACTTGGAACCTGATGATGAATTTACAACTCTCGCTAAAGACTTATCTGTCTAAATGATAATACCTGGTAAAAAAATAAAAGGAACTGGATATTTGAAGTATTGACATTATTAGTATAAAAGGAGGGAGATGTTAGAGAAATTATACTTTAAATGTCAGTTATGAAAAACGCCATTTTGTTTATCATGGCCTAGAAATAAGCTATGAATCTATGATTAAGCTAAAGACTAGTAATAAAATGGAGTTAGCACTATTTTAGCTTAGATATGCAGTTTTTGAATATATCCTGTATTTTTGTGTTGGCTTGGGGAGTTTTCAAGTCAGTATCCTGTAACCATTGTTAGATGAAGATAAAGTCTGTAACAGACACTTCCACCTTTCCTGTTGTGTCCAGAATAAAGTTGAAAATACATGAGACTGGGCATGTTCTAAGACAGGAAAGGGGGGTGTCCAGGGCTTATAAAAAAGATATGTACCACAGTATTCTCTTCAGAAATGACGATGACAGCATGAACATGTAATGCAATTCATTTCTCTTGCATATGCAATAAATATTACCTTGATGCCCGAGGACGGTCTGAGACGGTGAATTATTTCCCTAACATGCAGTCATACCTACATTATTGAAGGCCAGAAAGCCTTCCTCCAGAAAGATTTGTCATAGGTCTTATGGGCCCTGATGTGAGGCTAGAAAGTTTCATCCCTGTAAATACATAATTGGTCAGAGTTTGGCTTTTCTCCAGTGAGGGCTGGAATTGAATTTGGTCCTAAGTACCATTAAAGGCCAGAAATCGGCCCGGGCAGTTTTTTCCCTGAGGCCAATTGCCACTTATTCATTGGTACACACTTTTGTTAAAGGGGTAACCCATATGGTTCCACCTGTTAAGTCCCCCCTGTGTCCATGGAACTTAATTTTGTTTTGTCTGTTTTGTAGAAATCACTTTTTGAGCCAATTTGTGCAATCTGTGCAATTGCATTAGTCCTTTTTGCCACGGAAGGTCGTTTTTTTTTGGTGGCAATCACTTCATCATGGAGAGTATCAGAATTGGTGGCTCTTTCCTGTAACGAGTCATTTTTAGTACTCCATCATGACAAAGTACAGTACCTTGTAAAAGTATTCACCCCCTTGGCTTTTTACCTATTTTGTTACATTACAGCCTTTAGTTCAATGTTTTTTTTAATCTGAATTATATGTGATGGATCAGAACACAATAGTCTAAGTTTGTGAAGTAAAATTAGAAAAATATATACATAAAACTATTTTTCAGAAACAAAAAAATGATAATTGGCAGGTGTGTATGTATTCACCCCCTTTGTTATGAAGCCCATAAAAAGCTCTGGTGCAACCAATTACCTTCAGAAGTCACGTAATTAGTGAAATGATGTCCACCTGTGTGCAATCTAAGTGTCACATGATCTATCATTACATATACACACCTTTTTGAAAGGCCCCAGAGGCTGCAACACCTAAGCATGAAGCACTGCTAACCAAACACTGCCATGAAGACCAAGGAACTCTCCAAACAAGTAAGGGACAATGTTGTTGAGAAGTACAAGTCAGGGTTAGGTTATAAAAAAATATCCAAATCTTTGATTAACCCTAGGAGCACCATCAAATCTATCATAAGCAAATGGAAAGAAAATGGCACAACAGCAAACCTGCCATGAGATGGCCGCACACCAAAACTCACTAATCGGGCAAGGAGGGCATTAATCAGAGAGGCAGCACAGAGACCTAAGGTAACCCTGGAGGACCTGCAGAGTTTTGCAGCAGACACTGGAGGGACGACAATAAGCCATACACACCATAGAGTTGGGCTTTATGGCAGAGTGGCCAGAAGAAAGCCATTACTTTAAGCAAAAAAAACAAAATGGCATGTTTTGAGTTTGCGAAAAGGCACGTGGGAGACTCCCAAAATGTATGGAAGAAGGTGCTCTGGTCTGAAGAGACTAAAATTGAACTTTTTGGCCATCAAAGTGTAGCGCCCACCTACTTAGGTGTGTGCTAGATAGTTTAATTAGGGTAAGAGTTAGGTAAAAATCCCAGGCATTACCCTGTTTTGGTTTAGGCCTGGCTAGGTTTAATTTGGTGGGAAGGAGTGACAGAGTAGAACTGGGGGTGTGACCACCTGCATTCTGTAAAAAAGTGACACCTTGTCTGACCAGTGAGAGGTGCTGGAGGACAGGTTGTTTTAACACAGGATGTAGTTAGTTGTATGGGTCACCCTGAGCCTATCATTAATTTGTATGGGCAGGGGCTTAAAGGCCTATATAACTGTGGGTCGCATGCTCCACAGGGGCTTGCTGATGGGAAGAGAACAGCAAAGGAAGACAGTATGTAGAAGCTGGTGCAGCTTAAGAATTCTCCCTTCCGGGGAGGGGAACATGCCTTCACAGGAGGAGAGATGGAGGAGATAACTGTGGGAACCTGCAACATCTAAAAAGGAGAGGCTGCTATTACCAACAGAAGAAGAGAAAAACTGGGAGAGGACCCTCTTATGGCAAACATGAACGGTCGCTCAAATGTACACGTGAGTGCAAACCCAGGGGAGCAGTATTTCCAAGGACTGAGGGTGCTGAGGATCACCCGGGGGAAATTCCATCAGTCTGTCTCTATTCAGAATATTGTTCTTAGGATTTAACTTGGATATATTGTGCGGTTGGGAAATAGTAGTAAACAGGAGGGAGAAGATTTGCAGACCATTACAGGAACCAAGTTAAGAAGGCAACTCATATTTTCTGAGGATTTGTTCATATTCTTTCTGCCTTATACAAATGGAAAGACTAAAGTCCTTGTTCTTTGTTCTAGACTGTCTGCGGTGTTATCAATGCAGGGAAGTGGGGGGTAATGGAACCAACTGGTGGAAAGGAACGAACTATTAGCAGCTCCTATGGGAGTAGTGCACTACCTTTCTCACCTAGTCCATTACCCCTAGCAACTCTGCAGACAGTAACCGGCATCACCACTCTTTATTCAAAAAAAACTTATTATACAGATGAAAATGTGGAGAGAGTTGTGGGTGTCGCTGTTGCCCTTGGAAACATGGACACAGGGGGTGGTGTGGTGCCGGAGATTATACAGGGACTATTTCCCCTACAGTTGGGACATCGCAAGGAAGCATTTTCACTGTAAAAATAAGTGTGCTGTTTAACCTGCAGTTCTATTGTGCCTGTCGACAGGGACTGGTTCGTACAATAGAAATGAAAAGCTACAGTTCCTCGTGCGCTGGATCAGCGAGAGGAGGGGGTGGAGTTACGCCCCAGAGGAAAGTTCTCCAGCATCACGCACCTGTGCTCTCAGCAGTGGAAGATGGAACGGAGCTTTACTCGCCTGCCGGCCATACAACAAAATACTGAACCGCAGGATCGGATTCTTGTTGACACCGGCATCCGTCTAGAAGTTAACGGTGGGCTAGCATTAGTAGTAGTGGATGGAGTAGAGAGACTATGCTTGATTTCTCCTGGTTGCCGGAAACCCACCATGGGAGTCACCGCTTGGGCTCGCTGTGGCCACTGTGGCATGCAGCTTACGCGGCTGGGATCTGATTAGCAGGAGGTGGGCTTCTACTACGTGGACAGTGCCACCGGACTCTGCACACCGCAAGCCTCAAACCTCCGGAGGGCCGAGATACCATTGGAAGTGCAGCAGAGAAACTCCATCCAGAGTCCTTGAAAACGGAAACGCTGGAGGTCCAGGTAGGATCCAACGGGGAGGCCTGTGGTCTGGTTGGGGCTCCAGGGGTTGTTAGAGTAATTGAGCAAGCCCCAAGAAGTTCCCCTGAAATGCCGACCTATACAAGTAAGCCCCTCTCTGAACCTGTCCAGAGGGAGCCATTAGATGGAGAGGGTGATCTCTCAGGTGAGCTGGGCAGGGAAAGCAAGGGCCGGGCCATAGATTGGGTTTCCCCAGAAGTGCTGGAGAGGTATGGATCGCTCAAACATTTGTTTGTCTGGTCCTCTCCAGAAGAAGGTGGTTTCAGTGATGAGGAGTGTTTTGTGGAGAGCTCCACATCTCTGAGTGTTGTCTCCGGGGCTCCGGAAAGCATTGCCACCTTCCCAGCACCCCCAACACCCCTAATTAAGATGTCCACGGACGTTTTTCTCAGTCAAATACCTTCATTTCAGCAAAGGGCTATTAGGGCCCCAGATTCATGTGTGTTACCTGGAAGAGGAAAACCTAGGGAACTTCCACATTTGTCAAGGTTCCAGAGAGACATTCAGAAACGGGTTGCCCAAGAATATGGATTTGATTATCCTTATGTTCCAGAGGAAATTATGAACATAGTGGAAGCTGCCCAGGAACAATGGGAAAGGGATCTTGTTTGGGACTACCTGCATGTACCAAAGCCCCAAAGAACACCTGACCATACAATGTGGGTACGATTTCAGGACATATTTAAAGAATGGTGGCAGGGATGAGGCATTTATAAAAACTGTGTTCTGGTGCAGAAACCTGGTCAGCACACCAGGAGCTTTTCTATATCCGTTAAAGGGGAAGGAGACTCACGGAAACGATTGCCGAACCCCCCGGTATTACCTGTAAGGTGTTGTCACAGGTATGCTGGAATAATCCTTGAACTGCGAGTGCGCAGACGGGTTAGGGTGGGCTATCCCATGGACTTCCTTTACAGAGCAACAGTATCAGTGCCTGTTTGGCCAGCAGGGACACTATCTCCCTGTTGTCTTTGTCAATCCCTTTGTTTAATTTAAAAGTTAAAGTTATGAACTCCCGTTTGGAGTCTCTCAGAAAGTATGTGGCTCATGGACAAATTGAAATTGACCTGGCGTGTCTGCTCAGGCTCTGTCCTGCAGGAGTCCCCAGACTCCTTTTGAGGGGACAGTAGTCTTTGTGGGTTTATACATGCCAAAGACATGCTTGTAATAGTTAGATTAAAGAATAGGATGTTTTGTCTGTTTTTTTTCTGCAGGTATTATTGGAGAGTCAGCGTTTGGATTTGCTGAAGAAAACAGAAGAAGGAATAATCAAAGCATTACTCTTTCGGGAGTGGTGGCTTGATTTATTTGATGAGATCTAGTGGTAGGGAATATTAGTTTAGATCATTCATGTTGAAAACTGTAAAATAATGTAATGTATTTTCTTATTTTGTAACGTTTTGCAACACATGCACTACACTTCACACCTGGACATATGAGATGCCTTGTGTCGGGTAGGGAAACTGTTCTCCAGATGTGGAATCCTTTCTGCAACTGGGGACAATTGTGTTTTTAGGAGGGGGTGTATGTAGCGCCCACCTACTTAGGAGGAGATAACGGTGGGAACCTGCAGCATCTAAAAAGGAGAGGCTGCTATTACCAACAGAAGAAGAGAAAAACTGGGAGAGGACCCTCTTATGGCAAACATGGATTGTCGCTCAAATGTACACGTGAGTGCAAACCCAGGGGAGCAGTATTTCCAAGGACTGAGGGTGCTGAGGATCACCCGGGGGAAATTCCATCAGTCTGTCCAAGGACTCTATTCAGAGTATTGTTCTTAGGATTTAACTTGGATATATTGCGCAGCTGGGAAATAGTAGTAAACAGGAGGGAGAAGATTTGCAGACCATTACAGGAACCAAGTTAAGAAGGCAACTCATATTTTCTGAGGATTTGTTCACATTCTTTCTGCCTTATACAAATGGAAAGAATAAAGTTCTTGTTCTTTGTTCAAGGCTGTCTGCTGTGTCATCAATGCAGGGAAGTGGGGGGTAATGGAACCAACTGGCGGAAAGGAATGAACTATTAGCAGCTCCTACGGGAGTAGTGTGCTTCAAAAGTAGCACAAACCCAACACATCACATCACCCAAAGAACACCATCCCCACAGTGAAACATGGTGGTGGCAGCATCATGCTGTGGGGATGTTTTTCAGCAGTCAGGACAGGGAAACTGGTGAAAGTTGAGGGAAAGATGGATGGTGCCAAATACAGGGATATTCTTAACCACTTCAATACCCGGCCATAGTCAAATGACGTCCACAGATGGGATCTCCCATCCTGGGTGGACGTCATATGATGTCCTCGGCTTTCCGCCGCTACTGCGGGCCCCCGGGGGCCCGCAGAGCGGCGATCGGGGTACCGTTGTGTCCCTCAGGACACAGCCGCTCCCCGATGGGGGTACTGAAGTGGCGGCGGCGGCAGGCGGCGGAGCGTCGGTAACGGCGGTAACGGCGGATGCAGAGCGGCATTGGGAAGCGCTGTGTATTCTCCTGGTTTCCGGCGGAAGAGCGGTGATCAGGGCGGTGATCGGGGCTGAGGCTTTTCCCCTGGATACAGCTCAGCCCCGATCACTGTAGCCAATGACATGGCTCTGCATCACATGACCGGCTGTGTCCAATCACAGCCGGTCACTAATGTAAACAAACAGATAGTAACTGCTGTTGCTGGGCTCTTCTCCTCACGCACCGATCCAGTGTGAGGAGAAGAGATCAGCTAACAGTGAGTTACTAATTACATGTACTACTGTGCCCAGATCTCCCCTCCTAAATAAAGAGTACCTGTCACCTTAGAGTACCTGTCACCTCAGTACCTGTCACCTCAGAGTACCTGTCACCTCAGAGTACCTGTCACCTCAAAGTACCTGTCACCTCAGAGTACCTGTCACCTCAAAGTACCTGTCACCTCAGAGTACCTGTCACCTCAGAGTACCTGTCACCTCAAAGTACCTGTCATCTCAGAGTACCTGTCTATCAGGAGTACCCGCCACCTCATCACGTGCCACCAGAGTACCCGCCACCTCATCACCTGCCACCAGAGTACCCGCCACCTCATCACCTGCCACCAGAGTACCCGCCACCTCATCATCTGCCACCAGAGTACCCGCCACCTCATCATCTGCCACCAGAGTACCCGCCACCTCATCATCTGCCACCAGAGTACCTGCCACCTCATCATCTGCCACCAGGGTACCCGCCACCTCATCATCTGCCACCAGAGTACCCGCCACCTCATCATCTGCCACCAGAGTACCCGCCACCTCATCACTTGCCACCAGAGTACATACAGCCAGTCAGCCACTATGTCCAGAAAGATGTACACCCCAGAAGAGGCATACCAGATACTGAGTCTGACCGATGAGAGCAACGGGGAGCTCTCACCGCTCAGTTCAGATTCTGGTTCTGATTCGGAATATGAGCCCCCCGAAGGCAGCACATCGGGATCCGAATCAGAGGAGGAAGTAGTCCATCCAAAAAGACGGCGGTCTGAAAACCAGGCAGCTACCAGCAGTGCCAGCGGCGGTAGACCCCAGGAGGAGGGGCCCAGTACAAGCGCTTCTAGACCCCAGGAGGAAAGACCCAGCACAAGTGGACGCCAAAGAAGTAGGGCCCAAACCCAACTTCCAGATTCCTTGGCAAACCCATTGTGGCTGCCTTCTACCACAGGGTCAGCCACGATCCCCCCTTTTACAGCACAGCCGGGTGTGCAGGTCAACACTGCAGGATTTTCACAAATGGATTTTTTAAATTTATTTTTCCCGAATGAATTGATTCAAGGCATTGTGGACCAAACTAATCTGTTTGCCCAACAATTTATTGCAACCAACCCCAGCTCCAGCTATGCCCGCCCCTTTGAGTGGAGACCGCTAACAGCAGTGGAGCTAAAATTGTTTTTAGGCCTAACCCTGAACATGGGGCTTACAAAAAAAAATGAAATTCATAAGTATTGGTCCACCAAACCCATCCAACATATGCCAATTTTTTCTTCAGCCATGTCCAGGTCCCGATACAAAATCATAATGCGCTTCTTGCATTTCAATGACAACTCTCAGTGCCCCCCCCGAAATCACCCAAACTTTGACAAATTATATAAAGTTCGCCCCCTAATTCATTTTTTTTCCCAGAAGTTTGCAGAAGTTTATGTCCCTGAAAAAAATATATCTGTGAACGAATCCCTGGTGCATTTCACAGGCCGGCTGGGAATCAAACAATATATACCCAGTAAGAGGGCGAGGTATGGCTTGAAGCTTAACAAGCTTTGTGAAAGTGCCACCGGTTATGTGTACGCATTCCACGTGTACGAAGGGAAAGATTCCCAGCTCCAGCCCCCTGAGTGTCCCTCGTACATGGGAATAAGTGGGAAAATTGTTTGGGAGTTGGCATTCCCACTCCTCCAAAAGGGGTACCATATTTATATGGAAAATTATTATACGAGTTTGCCCCTTCTCCGCCACCTATATCTCTAACAAACTTTGGCCTGTGGTACAGCTAGAAAAAACCGAAAGGGCTTCCCACAGTGTCTTGTCACCACAAACATTCCAAGGGGGGAATCGACAAGCTTGAGGAACGAAGAAGTGTTGGCTGTGAAGTGGAGGGATAGAAAAGACGTGTACATCATGTCCACCATCCACGATGACACCTCGGTGGAACTTCACAGAAGATGCGGTACCGTTCGCAAGCCTACCTGTATCACTGAGTACAATAAATACATGGGGGGGGGGGGGATTTAAATGATCAGTTGTTGCAGCCCTATCTTTCAACAAGAAAATCCTTATTCTGGTACAAAAAAGTTGCAATTTACTTTTTTCATTTGGCCCTTTTAAATTCTTTCATAATCTACCAAAAATCCACAGAAACACCCACCACCTTCATAAAGTTTATTGAAGACATTGTCACTGCCCTGATTTATCAGCAAGTATCCCCCCCAGAAAGCATTCGCTCCGATTCTGTCAGCAGACTACATGAGCGCCATTTCCCAGACCATATTCCACCAACAGGATCCGGAAGACAACGCCAAAAAAAATGTCGGGTGTGCACCAAAAGAGGAATTAGGAAAGATACCAGCTTCCATTGTACCGACTGTCCCTCCCAACCTGGCCTTTGCATCGGAGAATGCTTCAGGCGATATCACACTCTGGAAAATTATTAGTCCATATTTCTAATACTGCCATTTCCCCGTTTTTAATTTCTGTCCTGAATATTTCCCTTCCTCAACCAACCATATTATTGCCTTCTATGTGAACCGACCCTGGCCTGTTTCTCGACTATTCCTCTGCCTACCGTCTGCACTGTTTTTCCACCATGTTTTTGCCTTTCACGTGAACTGACCCTGGACTGTATCGACTATGCCTCTGCCTACCGTCTATTTCTGCCTTTTACCTGCACTGACCTCGGCCTGTTGACCATGTTTTTGCCTGCCCCTTGGATTGATCTTTCACCCTGCTACACAGGGGTCTCACATATGTGAGGGGCTCCAGAATAGTGTTCGGAGTTCAGAAAACCAGTTTTTGGTTTTCTATGTTCCCATAACAGGGTCTGGTTGCCCGGAGGCTTCAAAGCGATTTGGGTGGGAGAAGCCTCTACCCCTGTCCCCATTCTTTCCTGACCGATGCCCTAAGCTTGATGGTACTGCCTGCTCCCTGGACAAATACTCTGGCTGTGCTGACCATACCTCTGCCTGCTGCATGTACTAACTATGGACAGTATTCCTGCCTGCTGCATGGACGATCCTTTGATCCATTTGCTGCTGCTGACCATATCCCTGCCTGCTATCTGGACTAATGCTTTGGCTGTGCTGACATCTCTACCTGTACTGACTATTCCTGCCTGCTGCCTGTTTTGCTGTCGCTGTCCACGTTCCTGCCTGCTGCCTGGACCGATGCTCTTCTCTGTGGACCACTGCACTACTAAAACTGCAGGTAATCTTTTCTTTACCCTTTACTCAGCAGAATGTATTTTGGTTTGTAATTGGTATGTACAGTACATGCTATGTGTTAGAAATATGAAGGGCCTTCAACAATGTGATAGGTTGGCAGGAATTTGTGTGTAATGTTTGCTCCTAGAACAACTGACAGTGCTACTTGGATGTTGGGCCTCTGTATGTGGCCAGACTATGTAAAAGTCTCACACATGTGGTATCGCCATACTCAGGAGGAGTAGCAGAATGTATTTTGGGGTGTAATTTTTGCTATGTACATGCTATGTGTTGGAAATATCTTATGAATGGACAACTTTGTGTAAAAAAAAATGCGTTTTCATTTTTTTTCCACAGTTTCCAAAAACTTCGGGAAAAAAATGAACCATCCAAAAGACTAATTATGCCTCATAGATTATACGTTGGGGTGTTAGCTTTCCAAAATTGGGTCATTTTGTGGGCGTTTCCATTGTCCTGGTGCTCCAGGGCCTTCAAAATTGTAATAGGTGGTTGAGAAATGAGATGTGTAATTTATGCTCCTAGAATGCCTGGAGCTGCTACTTCAATGTTGGGCCTCTGTATGTGGCCAGGCTGTGTAAAAGTCTCACACATTTGGTATTGCCACACTCAGGAGGAGCAGCAGAATTTATTTTGGGGTGTCATTTTTGCTATGTACATGCTATGTGTTGGAAATATCTTATGAATGGACAACTTTGTGTAAAAAAAATGCGTTTTCATTTTTTTTTCCACAGTTTCCAAAAACTTCGGGAAAAAAATGAACCATCCAAAAGACTAATTATGCCTCATAGATTATACGTTGGGGTGTTAGCTTTCCAAAATGGGGTCATTTTGTGGGTGTTTCCATTGTCCTGGTGCTCCAGGGCCTTCAAAATTGTAATAGGTGGTTGAGAAATGAGATGTGTAATTTATGCTCCTAGAATGCCTGAAGCTGCTACTTCAATGTTGGGCCTCTGTATGTGGTCAGGCTGTGTAAAAGTCTCACACATTTGGTATCGTCATACTCAGGAGGAGCAGCAGAATGTATTTTGGGGTGTCATTTTTGCTATGTACATGCTATGTGTTGGAAATATCTTATGAATGGACAACTTTGTGTAAAAAAAAATGCGTTTTCATTTTTTTCCCACAGTTTCCCAAAACTTCGGGAAAAAAATGAACCATTCAAAAGACTAATTATGCCTCATACATTATATGTTGGGGTGTTAGCTTTCCAAAATGGGGTCATTTTGTGGGCGTTTCCATTGACCTGGTGCTCCAGGGCCTTCAAAAGTGTGATAGGTTGTCATCATATGAGATGTGCAATTTATGCTCGTAAAACGCCTGACGGTGCTAGTTGGATGTTAGACCTCTGTATGTGGCCAGGCTGTGTAAAAGTCTCACACATGTGGTATCACTATACTCAGGAGGAGTAGCAAAATGTATTTTGGGGTGTCATTGCAAGTATGCATGTGCTGTGTGAGAGAAATAACTTGTTATTATGACAATTTTGTGAAAAAAAAAAAAAACATTTCCAAGAATTGTGGGAAAAAATTACAACTTCAAAAAGCTCACCATGCCTCTTGCTAAATACCTTGGAATGTCTGCTTTCCAAAAAGGGGTGATTTGGGGGGTATTTGTACTTTCCTGGCTTGTTAGGGCCTCAAGAAATTAGACAGACCTTCAGTACATCAGGTGTGATCAGATGTGATCATTTTTCAATGATTTGCACCATAGACTCTATAACTTTCACAGAGACCAAATAATATACACTAATTTGGGTTATTTTTACTAAAGATATGTAGCAGTATACATTTTGGCCCAAATTTATGAAGAAAAATTACTTATTTGCATAATTTTACAATAGAAACTAAAAAAAAGTGTTTTTTTTTCAAAAATGTCTCTCTTTTTTCGCTTATATTGCAAAAAATAAAAAAACCAGCAGCGATTAAATAACACCAAAAGAAAGCTATGTTTGTGAGAAAAAAATGATAAAAATTTGGTTTGGGTACAGTGTAGCATGACTGAGTAATTGTCATTCAAAGTGTGAGAGCGCTGAAAGCTAAAATTTGGTCTGGGAAGGAAGGGTGTATAAAAGCCCTGTATTGAAGTGGTTAAACAAAACCTGTACCAATCCGTGTGTGATTTCAGGCTAGGACGGAGGTTCACCTTCCAGCAGGACAATGACCCCAAACACACTGCTAAAGCAACACTTGAGTGGTTTAAGGGGAGACATGTAAATGTGTTGGAATGGCCTAGTCAAAGCCCAGACCTCAATCCAGTAGAAAATCTGTGGTCAGACTTAAAGATTGCTGTTCACAAGCGCAAACCATCCAACTTGAAGGAGCAGGAGCAGTTTTGCAAGGAGGAATGGGCAAAAATCCCAGTGGTAAAATGTGGCAAGCTCATATCCAAAGCGACTTGGAGCTGTAATAGCCGCAAAAGGTGGCTCTACAAAGTATTGACTTTAGGGG
Organism: Aquarana catesbeiana; assembly: GCF_042186555.1. NCBI lineage: Eukaryota > Metazoa > Chordata > Amphibia > Anura > Ranidae > Aquarana > Aquarana catesbeiana. Next base: position 189,889,781 of record NC_133325.1, read on the forward strand.
GATGAATAGTTATGCACATTGACTTTTTCTGTTATTTTGTCCTATTTGTTCTTTGCTTCACAATAAAAGAAAAAAAAATCTTCAAAGTTGTGGGCATGTTCTGTAAATTAAATGATGCAAATACTCAAACAATCCATGTTAATTCCTGGTTGTGCGACAACAAAACACAAAAAATGCCAAGGGTGGTGAATACTTTTGCAAGGCACTGTAGTTCTTCATCCTCACCCGTCATTCTTGCCGAAAGTGGTTTTAAGTTTTCATTTGAATCATGACATATCTTCATTTTTCCCCAGTTCTCAGTTGCCAGGGAAGAAGCGCTGCACACATTAGATGTGGTTTGGGCTGTCAGGATGTGTTTGAAAGTAATGAGGTAATGACTAAGCGCTAACATTTGCGCAAAACGCATCTACCTCTTTGTCATCTGCTCCATCTGTCAACCCCTGGTCATATGAAGCTTCAATAAAATGATTTTTGGAAGTGCAGCAGTCCAGAATCATTTCCTTATGTGTTTGAAAGTGTCCACGTGACATTGTTTGTCCTTCCGGAAGCATCTAGGAAAGGCCAGAAGGCTAGTAAGTGGACCATTTTATAATAGATTCATCAGCTTTTGCCCAAGCCTATCGTTTGAAGGGTAAGGCTCTGCCTTTTTTACTAAAGGCTCACTCTACTAGGAGTCTGGGAGCCTCTTGGGTTATCCAAGACTGCTCTGGATGCTGCTTTTGGCTGCAGTGTTTCCTGAGCTGCAGAGTTGTTTTCCTTGGGCTTGCTGAAACATCAGTTTAAACATTTTTTACATTTTTAACTAGATTTTTTTTTTGCTCCTCTTCTTTCAAATAAAAACAAAGGGGGGGGGGGAATTGTTCACGGATCCTCACACAACGCCTATACAAGCATGTTCTGGGTTGTTCTACTAGTCTCTGCAATTTCTGGACAATTTTTGTCTGACCTTTCAAAATAAAAATGAGGATAAAACAATATCTTATTCTCTTACCCATTTGCTCCCGGTAATATATTTAAAGTGCTATTATTTTTTTTCTCTTTATTTCTTTTTGTAGACTTTGTGGGATGATACCCCTGGGAGCATAATTATATTGACATATTTTTCATAAGCTCCACTACAACACATATTTTCTGTGGAATCGTGTTTGGGAGTGATCATTTTTGTATTGGCAACAAAAAAACCTTATCCCACTACTAATATTATTGATATTTATGACTGTCCCATGTCATGTACTGGAAGACACCTAATGTAAATTAGGTATCTAGGATGTAGTATAAAAATCAAGTAGACCTACAGTATTCAGCAGAACATTTCACATCATTATGCTCATGGCTAGCACCAGTATGTTAAAAAGGCAAACTGATACGGATGTTTCAGAAAAATGAATAAGTGAACCAATAAACAGATGTTTTCAGATTAAGCCTGAGAAGAAAACTGATACAGTGCATTTTTGCAAAAAATAATAAATAAATAAAATTGTTTTCCGAGGCAGATATTTGGTGTATTTTTCAGATTAAAAATAGAAAACTGATACAGTGCATTTTTGCAAAAAATAATAAATAAATAAAATTGTTTTTCGAGGCAGATATTTGGTGTATTTTTCAGATTAAAAATAGAAAACTGATACAGTGCATTTTTGCAAAAAAATAATAAATAAATGAAATTGTTTTCCGAGGCAGATATTTGGTGTATTTTTCAGATTAAAAAAAGAAATCTGATACAGTGCATTTTTGCAAAAAATAATAAATAAATAAAATGGTTTCCGAGGCAGATATTTGGTGTATTTTTCAGATTAAAAAAAAATGGGTCTCATTGTCAGGAATCAGCAGCTGGGAGACCAGATACATGTAGCTAAATCAAGAATCTGAAATCAGACCATGTATGTACAGTATATCTTTACAGTGAGATTCATTTACAGTGAATGAAAGATAATCACACACCAGCAAACAATAAACATGAGAATGCATGAGAATCAAAACTAAATAACAAAATGCCTAATCAGACGCCAAAAACAAAACAAACAATATACACTATATACACAAATGAGATACACACAAGGTAAGGGAAAACTGGAGGAGCAAGGCAGCAGGGTACTGGGTTAGGGTTGCCACCTTTGATTTGAGTTAAGCCTGAACACTTCAGTGGAGCATGGCAATTTTTTTTTTGAAGTATACGTGGCTGTGAGCGGCCAAAGTTGCAGAGGGAGGGGGAGAGCTGGTGGCGGTGAGCGGCTGAAGTTGCAGAGGGAGGGGGAGAGCTGGTGGCGGTGAGCGGCTGAAGTTGCAGAGGGAGGGGTTAGAGCTGGTGGCGGAGAGCAGCCAAAGTTGCAAAGGAAGAGCTGGCGGCAGTGAGCAGCTGAAGTTGTAGAGGGAGGTGGAGAGCTGAAGGTGGTGAGCGGGCGAGGTTGCAGAGGGAGGGGGTGATCTGGCGACGGTGAGCACCTGAGGTTGCAGAGGGAGGGGGGGAGCTGGTGGCATTAAGCAGCTGGGAGGAAGAGAACAGTGTGGAGAGTGGATGGCAGGTGTCGGCTTCTATAGGGGGCATCCCAATGACATTAGGTCTGAATAACGTGTCCGAGTTTCAGGTACTGAAGCCCGGATACATAATTCAAAATCCTGTGCAGATGAATCCTGGACAGGTGGGAACCCTATACTGGGTGCAGGAACAAGATCAAGGTCAAGAATAAATGGCAGCAGAGTCAGGCGGCAGGAGCACAGCACCCAGAGTACAGGGCAGGAGCAGCCAAAACACTGAGGCGCCATGTGCTAGTGAGAGAAGCATTATATGTCCTGCTAGCAGCTGAGACCATTTGGAACTGATTACTGGGGCCTGCTGGCCTCTAGTAGACACCTGCTGGTGGACTGTAAAGCAGTCCATGTGTGTCCCTTCCATCAGTAAACTGATAATCTTGAAAGCTCTTTTGTCAACAAGCATGTAGTGCAGGCAAGGTTTTCCAAAACACCCCACTACAACATCCCTGGACTTTATTTAGTTAACAGAATGTACAACACAATGGGGGTTATTTACGAAAGGCAAATCCACTTTGCACTGCAAATGCACTTGGAAGTGCAGTCGCTGTAAATCTAAGGGGTAGATCTGAAATGAGTGGAAGCTCTGCTGATTTTATTATCCAAACATGTGCAAGCTAAAATGCTGATTTTTATTTTCCTTGCATGTCCCCCTCGTATTTACAACAACTGCACTTCCAAGTGCATTTGCAGTGCAAAGTGGATTTTCCTTTAGTAAATAACCCCCAATGAGTTAGTTTTGACAAGCTGTTTAAAAAAAAAAAAAGTATAGGCAGGAATCCCCTTTTAATTACAGTGTAGCAACAGTTCCACAGTGTTTTCCTTTTATCACAGCATTTTTTACCCCATCCACTTAAAAAAAACACAGCAAAATGTATAACAGAGCTGTTAGATGGTCTGAAAGGTTAATAACGTAGAAAAGCTATTAAACACACTTTGATTTCCTGTAGTAGACTCAGCCTGGGATAGCATTTAATGGATGCTTTCACATTGTGGGAATCCCTGGGGTTTGGGTAGGCATCTTAGGTTTCTGAAAGGCAGAAAGGAACAGAGGTAGGAAGAGAATCCTCGGCAGCTCCCTCTTTCACTGATTAAGCAGTTCAGGAAATCCAAAACGGCTTTGGTTTTTAAATAGATCTCTTAGATTTTTTATGCATTGTCTTCTGCAAAGACAGGTGGATAAATTGCTACTTTTCTGTGCATGATTAGTGGACATGGATGAAGGATTCCTACTCATCAATTTACATGCTTCAGAGAACTAGTTGTGCATTGTCAAGATCAGTATTACTGTACTGCTCACAGGGTCTATTCCAGGGGTAGGCAACCCCCCGGCACTGGTGCCACAAGCGGCACTCAAAGCCTCTTTTGCAGGCACTCGACTCCCAGTCAGCACAGGGAAGTATCAGTGAGACACTAATGCATTGCAATTCCAAGATTTCCCCACCCACGCTGCACCTGCACTGGGGGGGGGGGGCACTGTGCCCCCACACATTGTAAAAGATGGGAAACATTGTTTGGTTCTCTAATTTTGCTGTAGCTGCGATCATCAGCTTTTGTGATGGGGAAGAGATTGGGTGCAGTTCTGCTGGGGGGGCGGTACCTGTTTCCAGGAGGAGGAGGACTGTCATTGGCCACTGCTAAAGCCAATCACAGTCCTGCTAGCCCCGCCCACCATCTGGAGGAAGATAATGCGCTTGGTTGCCACTACCAATCTCAGAAAGAAGGGATTTCACTGAGAAAACCCAAATTAGTTGACAGTTTGTGGAATTACTGTTGAGCTTCTGGGAACTTTGTTAAAATAATTCCTGAACCTTTGTGTCACTTACTACTGAACCCCTGCACTCTGTGTCCCTTTAAGCCACAGCCAATATTCAGCACAATGAAAATCACACCCAACCACTTCTTAGCTGAGGGGGCCCAACTTATGATCCTGCACACAGACCCACTGCTTTCAGATAATACCCCTGACCTGAGCTCATCATTGCGCATCCATTCCATATGCTTGCATTTGACATCACATACATCCCATACAAGCACGTGAGCTGGATGCAATAGGTGGATCAGCAGGATGAGTGTGCCAGGACAGGTTGATGTGTCTCATCTCTGCTTCCTTTCACTACTCTGCATATCACACATATCATAGTTGAGAAGAGGGTACAGCGGTGGAGCAGATGAGCAGGAGGGTACAGCCGTGGGGAAAATGAGCAGAAGGTTCAGAGGTGGGACAGAAGAGCAGGAGGTGCAGCGGTGGGGCAGATGTGCAGGGAGGTACAGTGATGGGACAGATGAGCAGGAGGGTTCAGTGATGGGGCAGATGAGTAGGGGGGTTCAGTGATGGGCCAAATCAGAAGGGGGTTACAGTGGTGGGACAGATGAGCAAGGGAGTTTAGTGTTGGGGCAGATGAGAAGAGGGTTCAGTGGTGGGACAGAAAAGCAGGGGGGTAGAGCAGTGGAGCAGGTGGGACAGATGAGCAGGGGGAGCACAGCTGGGGTAGAAGAGCAGGGGGTACAGAGGTGAGAGAGATGTGCAGGAGGTACATTGGTGGGGCAGATGAGAAAGCGGGGTTACAGTAGTGGGGCATATGAGCAGATGGGTTCAGTGTTAGGACAGATGAGAAGGTGATTCAGTAGTGGGACAGAAGAGCATGGGGATATGTCGGTGGAGCAGTTGAGCAGGGAGGTACAGTGGTGGGGCAGATGAGAAAAGGGGTACATTGATGGGGCAGATAAGCAGCAGGGTTACAATGGTGGGAGAGAAGAGCAAGGGGAAAGAGTGGTGGGGCAGATGTGCAGGAGGTACAGTAGTGGTAGGGATCAGAAGGAGGTTCAGCGGTGGAACAGAAAAGCAGGGAGGTACAGTGATGGGGCAGATGAGCAAGGAGGTTACAGTGGTGGGACAGATGAGCAGGGGGGTTCAGTGTTGGGCCAGATGAGAAGGGGGTTACAGTGGTGAGAAAGATGAGCGGGGGGGTTCAGTGTTGGGGCAGATGAGAAGGGGGTTCAGGTGTGGGACAGAAGAGCAGGGGAGTACAGCGGTGGGGCAGATGTGAAAGGAGGTGCATTGGTGGGACAGATGAGCAGGGAATTACAGTGGTTGGGCAGAAGAGCAGGGGTTACAGAGGTGGCACAGAAGTACAGGGGGGACCAGTGGCGGGGAAGAGAAGAAAGGAGGTACATTGGTGGGACAGATGAGCAGACGGAACAGAGGGGGGACAGATGTGCAGGAGGTACAGCAGTGGGGCAGATATGCAGGAGGTACAGTGGTGAGGCAGATGAGCAAAAAAGTTCAGTGTTAGGACAGATAAGAAGATGGTTCAGTGGTGAGACAGAAGAGCATGGGGGTATGGCGGTGGAGAAGATGTGCAGGGAGGTACAGTGGTGGGGCAAATGAGAAAGGGGGAACATTGGTGGGGCAGATGAGCAGAGGGTTACAATGGTGGGACAGAAGAGCAGGGTGATACAGTGGTGGGGCAGATGAACAGGGGGTTACAGTGGTGGGACAGAAGAGCAAGGGGTTACAGTGATGGGGCAGATGAGCAGGGTGGTACAGTGGTGGGCAGATGTGCAGGGGGTTACAGTGGTGGGGCAGATGTGCAGGGGGTTACAGTGGTGGGGCAGATGAGCAGGGGATTACAGCGGTGAAACCGATTTGCAGGGGGGACAGTGATCTGAGGTGTGAAGGTGCAGGAATTGGGGCTGATCTGATGCGTGAGAGTGCAGAATGTTAATTTCTCACTACTACTCAAGTAGTTTACAGCATTTACTTCATTAAAAAAATCCTTTTTGTGATTGAGAGTGTGAAGTTGACATTTTTTTGTTATAAAATCGGCACTCTCAATTTCTTTGAAAATATTTTTCGCCACACTGTGCTCAAAAGGTTGCCTACCCCTAGTCTATTCTATGAATGTCACTTAAATTTTATTTTGTCATATTTTGCCTAGTTATAAATTGATCTATGCTGTTGCCATTTCTGATTTGTTTGGATTTCATGCAGACACATGGCGGTCTTCGACTTTTGTTTAGCAAATCTGGGCTTCTTTTGATACTTTATCCCTGTGGAGGAGGGGGCAACCTTCATGACATACCCTTGCTGTCCAAATATGTCCCAGCTTGGAAACACAGATAGATTAGAGCAAAGCTAGCCATCGCAGTTAGATTTCAGTCCCATGCTCTGAACAAGAAAAAACAATTAATTCCACGATAAACAATCTTCCATCTGAGTACTTGATTTTTGAATTAAAGGATGTTGAGCAGCAGGGTTTGATAGGGCCACCCACAATGTGGCTTCACATGTATTTGCAAATGTATGCAACAAAAACATCAGTTTTTAATTACATTATGAGGATGGAAGAGGCGTTGGCTACCGCCAATAAAAAATATATAACATTTTGGGAAGTGTGGCATGCTTGGAAGACGTTTTTCTTTTTTTTTTAACTTGCCTTAATTATTGCAGTTCCTCCAATGACCTAACTCAATTTAGGGCATTTTACTAAACTTCTTCCCAGACTGCTTCCCCATCTCCATGAGTTTTTTTAATTATTTATTTATTTTCTTTCTTCTTTTTCTCTTTGATAAAAAAATAGGGGCTTGCAATTATGAGATATCATCCTAACATATGACTTACTTTTGCATTTGTGGTCAACTGTTTTCACACCCACTTTCGTCTAATACTTATTGGTATTATACAGCCATCCTATTACATTGTATTTGTTCTATATTGTTATTATTATATGTAATTGATTGCTAAATCATTTACTGCCTATATACATGTTGTGTCACATCTACAATAAATATATATTTGAAAAAAAATGAAATGGTTTAAAAAGACTTATTGTGCTGACTAGCCTTGTTTATTAAAGTTGAATTCCAGACATAGACCCTTTCTTGTTTCTGTTCTGCAACAAATGTGCTAATGTCATTTAGCTGCCTCCCTCTTCTTCCATTTGTCTCTTCACAGATTACCTTGTGTTTTGTGAATGGTTCACAGGGGAGAAGAGGGGCAGATAAAAGACACTAGCGAGAGTCACAGCTCTCAAAGCCCTAGCACACCAGAAGTACAGGAAACCTGTACTATAGGGTGTGAACAAAAGCATGATTTAAATTGTAAAGAGCAAGGATCTGGACTCGGGATCAACCTTAGCAGAAGTAACTTGGATGGTTTTTCCGACGGAATTCCGCTCAAGCTTGGCTTGCATACACACGGTCACACAAAAGTTCGCTGAACTTTCGACCGTCAAGAATGCGGTGACGTACAACACTACGACAAGCCAAGAAAATGAAGTTCAATGCTTCGAATTGTTTCCGAGCATGCCTAGGAATTTTGCGTGTCGGAATTGGTACAGATGATCAGAATTTCTGATCGGAACTTTTTCTGACCGTAAAATTGAGAACATGCTCTCAATCTTTTGCTGGCAGCAAAAGTCCGAAGGAACATGCACATGGTCGCATTTTCGGATCAAAAGCTCTCATCGGACTTTTGCTGGCGGAATTTCCGCTGCTGTTTTTTACTTCATCTAAATAGACCCTCTCTGTTATATAGTCTTTTGACAAGTCCTTTGAGAACTGACAACATACAGATGCAAAGAGATTATGATAAACAATTAGGTTTCAACTCATAAAGAGATTGCTCCAATGTGATTTATAAACAGATGTTTCATAGAATGTTACATAACCAACCTCCTGGTGTTTTACAGTGTCAGTAAAAAAAATACACTGGCACATCATGGATTTCAGTACAATTACTTCTTATGAAGATGGATTTCCAAAGAGATAATGCTTATAACATTCCAGACAAATGAGTTAAGGAGAATACAGGTTTGTAGAATTACCTAATGTCGATATCCACCACTTCCACTATACAATGTAGATTGGCAGCACATCTTTCATTTTATTTTATCTTGTTCAGACCTGATCAGCTATAATTAGGACAGTGGCCTCTAGTATCTGGCTGGTATCTCTTAAAAAGTTAAGTTAAAAAGTTTCTAAACATAGGAACTCAGTATAAAATACACTTCTCTGACAGAAAAGGGATATTGGCTCTTTTAAAATTATTCAAGCACGTGGACATGTTATGCAATCGGCTATCAGGTTTATTGTGCTATATAGCCTGCTCAAATACTTCTTATTTCTAGTTACTATGGTGAGATTCGCTACCTTCTACTGTCATCTGCTAGTATCACACTGTAATGTATAATTATGTATGTCACTCCCTGACTCTGGGGTTGTTGGGAAAAGATCCTGGAAGGTGGAAGTGAGAGAGAAAGAAGGTCTCAGCCACATGTTGTGTCAAGGCTACTAATACCAGATCAGAAGAGACAATTATTGCCAGATAACTAGGACTGTGTTCCAGGCTACTGGTTAATGGTAAATTTCCCAGAAAGGGAGCCCCCTCTTTTCACAGAGGCCCTGTCCTGGCTGGAGGCACTGCCAACTTTATTATCAAACTCACTCTTCCACTTAGGGAAGGCTCTGGTTCTCTTATTTACCTACAGGTTTACCACAATATCCTGTTTGGGGAGGGCCATTTCCCATAACCCCCCTTTCCCAAAAAGATGGCTTAATAATAGCACCCTCCACCTGCTCCTAAAGGGTGTAACCTGCTCCTAGATACATTGGTGGATCTACCCTGTACTTTTCAATCCAGTCAATGTTAAAAAAGAATGTTAGGTATTCTCACAGATAATGAGAGTGAACGCCCTAGTGACAATGCAAGTGGGCAAACTAACAGAAATTATTCCACAGGGTTTACAGGCAGCACATTACAGGAAGTTAAAAGTGTTTTCTGATAATGTCCCTGTGCCACAAGGAGAAGAATCTGCCTGTATCAAGACACTCACGAGGGAGTAAGCACAATAGATTACGTACAGGTAATGTTTGATCACTTTCAGTCATACTATGATCACAAGCAGATAGTTGCTGACCAACTGTCTCGTTGGAAAGAAGGGAAAGATGTTTCCAGATTTATTAAGCGATTACAGCTATTCTTGTCATGTTTAGTGCATCATTCAGCTATACTTCTTTCCATAGTGTACTCTGTGGAGAACAGTCAGTTAGTAAGAGGCTTACTACCTCAGCATCCTCAAAATTATGTTATCTTTCAGAATTCCTTCTCTCCATGAATTAATGAAGTTGGTGAAGACACAAGAGGTTATCATTCAGTTTTATACTCCTAAGTAAGTGGAAAATGCTCCAAAACAGTATCACCACTCTAACTCACCCCAAAGAGAACATTCTGAGCCCTACTGACCCAAATCTTTGGTCACTCAACCAATTGCCACACAGAGGGGGAAAGATCCTTGAAGGTTTTTCAGGTGTGGTCACATTGGCCATGCTGCAAAACAGTGTCACTAGGCCTCTAGAGGAACAATGCAATATGTGGTATTCCCTGTACAGAAGTGAAAAAGCAGAAGTGGGCGTTTCAGGCCAAAGGCAAGAAGACCCCTCATAGACTCTAAGTCGATAGTTAAAGTCACTATAAATGGGTATAATGCTCTACTTGACACAGGTTGCTAAGTTACCCTTATTTACCATTAATTTGACCAGAAGTACTCAAGAAGCATACCCCTTCAGTCTACTAGAAGATGTTTCAAGAGGTATTGAAAATGTACTGGTGGTGACAGACCACTCTATCAGATATGCCCAAGCTTTTCCTAACAAAGATCAAAGGGCAGTTGCAGTCCCGAGAGTGCTTTGAGAGAAGTAATTCCTCCATTATGGCTTAACCCACAGATCACTGAACTCAACATTAACAAAAGTCGAACAACCTTTTATTAACCTGAAGACGATGCTTTCCATAAAAGATTCAACAAGGCCTTGCTTGATATGCTAGGTACCCTGGAGGCTGACAAGTGTGCCTTGATCTGTAAGGTTAATGCCATGGTCCATGCTTAAAACAGCACCAGGCATGAGAGTACAGGATTCTCCCCCCTATCTCCTTATGTTCATGAGAGACTAGATTGCCCATTGACCTCCTACTAGGAGTCTCCACTTATGGTATTAGTCAAGTCATTACCAATATGTGGCTTATCTGAAAGATACCCTCCAGTCTGCTTACTGTTTAGCTGAAGAAAATGCAGCTAAAATAAATGAAGGGAGCAAAAGAAGATTTGATCTCCATGTGAGATACGGAGCATCTGCAATGCATAAGCAGGCCAACAGATGGCAGATGGAGATTTTTACAGTAGTGAACAAATTGCCCGGGATCCCAATATACAAGACAACAAAATCCATGGATTTTTTCAGACGGATGTTGGCTCAAACTTGTCTTGCATACACACGGTCGCACAAAGTTGTCGGAAAATCCGATCGCTCTGAACGCGGTGACGTAAAACACTTACATCTGGACTATAAACGGGGCAGTAGCCAATAACTTTAGTCTCTTAATTTATTCTGAGCATGCGTGGCACTTTGTGCATCAGATTTGTCTACACACGATCGGAATTTAAACAATCGGATTTTGTTGTTGGAAAATTTTATATCCTGCTCTCAAACTTTGTGTGTCGGAAATTCTGACGGAAAAAGTCCGATTAAGCCTACACACGATCGAAATTTCTGACAACACAATCCGATCGCACTTTTTCCGTTCTAAAATCTGTCGGAAAAAAACGTGTGTACAGGGCAAAATTGTTTTTCGCTAGATGGCAACATTTCACATCTAAAATGCTGCTTGTAGTTATTTAATAATTTCCCCACTAGATGGCAGCACTAGTCACATAAAAATAAAGCACATCCAGTAGTTTTTTTGTAATAGCTTGAAAAAGGAGCGTGCATACAACCCACCATCAGGGTGTGCCAGCTCGGAAATGCGTCGCGAGCAAGCCATTGACATCATCCCGACCAGTGCTGTGGTCCAGGGTGCGTTCCAGCCCCCTGTTTCAGCTCTCCTCCACAACATCACCATCTTGCCAGCCATGAGAGTATACAGAGAGGACAGGACAGCTCCCCATGTGGACAAGTGCTATGGATGTCCCACTACTAGGCTAACCACCACAGATGTGCCTGTCATTTCTAAATCAAATGTGAGTTACTATGTATTTATCTATATAAAGGTTAAAAGTCTGTGCTCAGAGGTGCCTGCATTTCTTTCTTTCTTACATTTTCAACTTCCCACTACTACAATTCCACCTGACTGTTCCTACAAATATGATACCAAGGACAAAAAAAACTTTACCTCTTTAACTAATAAAATTATGAATTTATGTCAAAACAAAAAAAATTGAATTTATGTTAGTACAGGCATCTGAAGGATCCATTATGCCCATAAGGAAATTATAGACACAGTTTTATATAGCATAGATGGGTCTCAAAATCATTCTCAGCCTTCATTGAAATTGTACCCAGTCCCAGATGATGGAGCTAAGACTACAATCACTCCATTAGAACATGTAAAAACTCCCTATAAAGGAATCAGTTTGTTCTGCTCTTCCACCAGCCTGATTTGAGTTACAAAGTTGATGGACTGGCCAAGCATGTCTTCAAACCTAAACCCTATTGAGCATCTGTGGGGCATCCTCAAATGGAAGGTGGAGGAGCGCAAGGTCTCTAACATCCACCAGCTCCATGATGTCGTCATGGAGGAGTGGAAGAGGACTCCAGTGGCAACCTGTGAAGCTCTGGTGAACTCCATGCCCAAGAGGGTTATGACAGTGCTGAAAAAATATGGTGGCCACACAAAATATTGACACTTTGGGCCCAATTTGGACATTTTTACTTAGGGGTGTACTCACTTTTGTTGCCAGCGGTTTAGACATTAATGGCTGTGTGTTGTGTTATTTTGAGGGGACAGCAAATTTACACTGTTATACAAGCTGTACACTCACTACTTTACATTGTAGTAAAGTATAGTTTCTTCAGTGTTGTCACATGAAAAGATATAATAAAATATTTACAGAAATGTGAGGGGTGTACTCACTTTTGTGAGATACTGTATATATAAGCTATTTAACCCATACCTCCCAACTGTCCTTTTTTAAGGACTGTCCCTCTTTTTGAACTAAATCCCTCTGCCCCGCTTTTCTCCTCACGTGTCCCTCTGTACAAACATGTAGACCTCTATATTAAATGCAATACAGGGGGTCCCCGGGTTACAAACAAGATAGGGACTTTAGGTTTGTTCTTAAGTTGAATCTGTTTGTAAGTCGGAACAGGTAAATTTTTTAAGTGTAGCTCCAGCCAAAAAATATATTTTTCAGTTTTGTAGTTAGCATAGGGAAGGGTTATCACCCCTGTAACATTTGTTTTGCTGTCTGTGCCCCTGTTCAGAAGATTTCACCTCACTTTCTGTCCCAATGACAATAGGATTTTGAAAATAAGGGGTTATTAGGGAAATAAGGATAGGTGATAAAGCATCAGTGGAGACACCTTTTTCCCATATTAACTCTTAGAGGAGTAAATTTCCCTTCCTAGGGGTAGATTTCCTCTCACTTCCTGTTGTCTCCCTCCGTTTGTAAGTAGGAGTCTGTCACGGGCATGGCCAGAGCGGAGGCTGTTGGAGAGGACTGTGTGCAAGCCTGTTGCCCACCGATTATGGGCCCTAGCATTTGAGGTGAATGAGAAATCCAGTCTGAACTGTATTAATCGGACTCAGTCATGTATATATTGTATGGGGACTCCTTACTGTATATTTGTGTCCCTGAAGAGGGAGGGGGGATTCCTCCAGCAGCCCCCTGCTGATAAGACTGATTCATTCTGCTGGGACACATCCTGTGAGGAGATGCTGGTGTTATCAACATGTGTTTATGTTAATTGAGAGAGCTGATCACATTAGCCACCAGCCCTGGCTAATAGACGAATGGTCTAGGCTGAGGAGGGGGGAGATTGTTGTTTGTATTGTTAATTGTATTAATGTGTGAAGCCCGGTGCCCACAAGACTGTCATCTGGTCTGGGTACATTTTGTAGTAAATTAGGTCATGTTAATTAGGTTAGCTTTGAGTCATCCCTGATATAAAAAGGTCTGTGAGATCTCAAAATAAAGGCAGTTCTGATGTACTCCAAGACTGGTGTTGTCTAGTTCTTGGGGTTCCTATGGCCAGATCCATTGGACTCGTATTCCAGAACTTAGGAAGCGGTATATGACGGAAGCACTCAAGCGGAGTGTGGGGCGTTCCGTGACATTGGTGGCAAGCAGCGGGAAAGCTTCCTGAAGTCTGAAGTCTGGGACATCCAAACCTCCAACTGGATCCAAGATCAGCATAGCAGACTTCAGTCACCCCAGCGGAGATATGGACCTGGCATCAGAATTCCCGGGGCTGCTGCGGATCATCCTTTCAACGTACACCAGGACTGTGTCTGAGGATGAATACCTGGAGCTCAGGCAGCTGATTCGGGTGGAGCTCTGGATTGCAGCCCTCCGTCTCGCTGGTATAAAACAGGGCAAGTGCTTTCCAACCCAAGAGCAACGGGCCAGTGACCAACGGGCATTGCGGATGGCATTCCTGGGAGAGCAGCCCCAGGAGCAATGGGTGACTGAGTTGGACAGGTTGGTCCAGCAGGAGATAGAGCTGGACAATCGATATCGGGCTCTGCAATGGCACGCGGAGGAGGGATATTTAGGGGAGACAACAGAATGCTCTCCGGAGGGATATGACTTTGGCGGCCCTGGATTGCTGTGGGAGAACCTTACAGATCTTTTTATGTTTGGCGATGAAGGGGAACCTGACCTTGAGGACATGAGAGACTATAGAGAGTCTATGCTCGGTCTTGCAGGGGTCTCAGAGCTCAAACCTGATCTGGACCATTTGCTAAGGAAGGAGCAGCATCTGGAAAGGGCATACAGGAAACTGCTAGAACAAGTTCAGCAGCATGCCAGAGAATCGGCAGTGGAAAATCCGGAGATTGCCGTCCCCAAACCTGAAGTGCTGACAACAGGGCAGAGCTCTGCTAACCTCTGTCCAGAAATGATAACATCTTCTGGGTTCCATGGACAGGAGATGGTGAACCCCTATTCCCCGACATCAGTTGCAGAGACATGGGATTTGATAGACTTTTCTGCTGAGGAAGAACAACCTGATGAGCCTCCAGCAGAAGAGCTGCTATCAGGGCCAAAGTTCACTGTGTTCTGCCCAGCACCAACAGTGGCTTCGGCCTTCCTGAGAGAAGAGGTAGTCGGCCTTTCTCCCACAACACTGACAGGGACATGTGATTTTCTGCCAGCAGCATCTATGGAGTTAAAACAAACTTCTCCAGCTGAAGATCTGGTAACTGAACAGAGGGTCCAAGACCTCTGTCCCACACTTTTACCACTTCCAGAGACTGGGGATTTAATAGACATTTCTGTAGAGGAGGAACCACCTAGCAAACCCCCAGCAGAAGTGCTGGCAACCGGACAGAGGGTCCAAGACCTCTGCCCCACACCTGCAGCAATTGTGGAGGCTCAGGGTGAGAAGATGGCAATCACTTCCCAGCAGCAGATACAGGGGGAGAAGGGAGAGGAGGTGTGTGTTGTCCCTCCCCAACAGTTGGCGAGGGTGGAGGAAGTGGGCTTTCCTCCCCAGCAAAGATCCGTGTACCTGGGAGACAGTACCATTGACATGTCGTCCCAGCAGCCAGATGAGGGAATGGAAAAGGAAGCAGCCGGCTCACCTCCCCAATGGCAGCTACACAGTTTGGGAGTGGAGGAAGCCAGCTGCCTGCCCCAACAGTTAGCCGGAGCAGAGGATGCGGAGTCCCCAGCAGAAGTGCTGGCAACAGGGCAGAGTGCTACCAACCTCTGCCCAGCACCGGCAACAACTACAGAGTTCCAGGGAGGCGGGGCAGTCGGCCTCCCTCTCCAACAGTTAGCCGGAACAGATGGTGTGGGGTTTCCAGCAGAAGGGCTGGCAACAGGGCCGAGGACTGCTGGACTCTGCCCTCAACTAACAGAGGATGGATTTCCTGTGAAGGTGGATGGAACTTCAGTCTCCACCTGTATACCCCAGGGATGCTGGGCAGTGGGCCCAGATCCCCAACAGCATGACAGAGTGAGCCCAGTCACCCTGTCTTCTCTCCAGCGGCAGATATGTTCTCTGAGAGAGGCAGAGGATGGCTGGGTGAGTAATGCACTGTTTGGGATAATTTGTTTGGGGTACTGTGTGGGTACAGGCAGTAGAGGACTGGAGCTGTTTACTAACTTCGGAGTCAACCCGTCTGGGGTCTCCTCCTGTGTTAGTCTCCTGCCGAAAGGGGAGAAATGTCACGGGCATGGCCAGAGCGGAGGCTGTTGGAGAGGACTGTGTGCAAGCCTGTTGCCCACCGATTATGGGCCCTAGCATTTGAGGTGAATGAGAAATCCAGTCTGAACTGTATTAATCGGACTCAGTCATGTATATATTGTATGGGGACTCCTTACTGTATATTTGTGTCCCTGAAGAGGGAGGGGGGATTCCTCCAGCAGCCCCCTGCTGATAAGACTGATTCATTCTGCTGGGACACATCCTGTGAGGAGATGCTGGTGTTATCAACATGTGTTTATGTTAATTGAGAGAGCTGATCACATTAGCCACCAGCCCTGGCTAATAGACGAATGGTCTAGGCTGAGGAGGGGGGAGATTGTTGTTTGTATTGTTAATTGTATTAATGTGTGAAGCCCGGTGCCCACAAGACTGTCATCTGGTCTGGGTACATTTTGTAGTAAATTAGGTCATGTTAATTAGGTTAGCTTTGAGTCATCCCTGATATAAAAAGGTCTGTGAGATCTCAAAATAAAGGCAGTTCTGATGTACTCCAAGACTGGTGTTGTCTAGTTCTTGGGGTTCCCATGGCCAGATCCATTGGACTCGTGTTCCAGAACTTAGGAAGCGGTATATGACGGAAGCACTCAAGCGGAGTGTGGGGCGTTCCGTGACAGAGTCGTTTGTAAGTCGGATGTTTGTAAGTAGGGGACCCCCTGTACTTAAGTACCAAAAGTGTTACACCACACTTAACCATTCACCTAAACCTTTTTAGGCCTACAGCCTGCATATGTTGAGCTTGTAGGTCATAATGGAGCCATGCTAATGTTTATGGGGATAGAATAACTGGATTGTTTTTTGCTATCACCCTATGAAGTTTGTTTTTTCCATTTGAACTTGTGACAATTTGTTTTTTTTAAGACCATTAAAGGAATAAAGTATCTCATCAATGATCTTGTCTCAGAGTAGAATTTATTAACTCGACTAACCTTTAAGAATTTGATACTTAAATGACTCATGTATTTTGGCATGCAGTTATCTACAGTGCATGGGAATTTGAAACAGCCCTCACGTAAATAAACTCTGAGACTGTAAAGTGTTCAGTGGGCACATTGCTCTCCTAGGAAAACACTGTTTTTCCCATAAGCCTCTGTTGCTTCAGAAATAGGACAAACCATGACAGTCCTGCAGCAATTTATACATAATTCAGCAAGGAAGTGTTTGCTGAATGGAATACTTTGTTCACAGGCAATTTGATTCTGGGACTGCTTACAAAACCAGAAATAATCACATTAGCTAAAGGTGCATTCATTCTGAGGTCAAAATGAGGAAAAGTTAGTTAGAAAATGCACAAAGTGGATTAGGATGATGACCCATTGCTGGAGTAGTGTTTTCAGGATTAGCTGACTGACTTGATATTGTGTGAGGGGAGAAATGTGGCAGAAAGTTATTTCCTGAAATTCTACTGCACTACTTGATATTATTATTCCATGTGTGTAATTAAAGTGACATATATACAGTATCTCACAAAAGTGAGTACACCCCTCACATTTTTTTAAATATTTTATTATATCTTTTCATGAGACAACACTGGAGAAATTACACTTTGCTACATTGTAAAGTAGTGAGTGTACAGCTTGTATAACAATGTAAATTTGCTGTCCCCTCAAAATAACTCAACACACAACCATTAATGTTTAATCCGCTGGCAACAAACTTGAGCAAACCCCTAAGTGAAAATGTCCAAATTGGGCCCAATTAGCTATTTTCCCTCCCCAGTGTCATGTGACTCGTTAGTGTTACAAGGTTTCAGATGTAAATGGGGAGCAGGTGTGTTAAATTTGGTGTTATCACTCTCACTATCTCATACTGGTCATTGGAAGTTTAACATGGCACCTCATGGCAAAGGACTCTCTGAGGATCTGAAAAAAAGAATTGTTGCTCTACATAAAGATGGCCTAGGCTTTAAGAAGATTGCCAAGACCCTGAAACTGAGCTGTAGCACGGTGGCCAAGACCATACAGCGATTTAACAGGACAGGTTCCACTCAGAACAGGCCTCGCTGTGGTTGACCAATGAAGTTGATTGCACATGCTCAGCGTCATATCCAGAGGTTGTCTTTGGAAAATAGACGTAAGAGTGCTGCCAGCATTGCTGCAGAGGTTGAAGGGATGGGGGGTCAGCCTGTCAGTGCTCAGACCATTTGCCGCACACTGCATCAAATTGGTCTGCATGGCTGTCATCCCAGAAGGAAGCCTCTTCTAAAGATGATACACAAGAAAGCCTTCAAAGAAGCAGACTAAGGACATGGATTACTGGAAGCATGTCCTGTGGTCTGATGAGACCAAGATAAACTTATTTGGTTAAGATTGTGTCAAGCGTTTGTGGCGGCAACCAGGTGAGGAGTACAAAGACAAGCGTGTCTTGCCTACAGTCAAGCATTGTGGTGGGAGTGTCATGGTCTGGGGCTGCATGAGTGCTGCGGGCACTGGGGAGCTAAAGTTTATTGAAGGAATGCCAACATGTACTGTGACATACTGTAGCAGAGCATGATCTTCAGAGACTGGGCCGCAGGGCAGTATTCCAACATAATAACAACCCCAAACACACCTCCAAGACGACCTCTGCCTTGCTAAAGAAGCTGAGGGTAAAGGTGATGGACTGGCCAAGCATGTCTCCAGACCTAAACCCTATTGAGCATGTGCAGGGCATCCTCAAACGGAAGGTGGAGAAGCGCAAGGTCTCTAACATCCACCAGCTCCGTGATGTTGTCATGGAAGAGTGGAAGAGGACTCCAGAGGCAACCTGTGAAGCTCTGGTAAACTCCATGCCCAAGAGGGTTAAGGCAGTGCTGGAAAGTAATGGTGGCCACACAAAATATTGACACCTTATTCCCAATTTGGACATTTTCACTTAGGAATGTACTCACATTTGTTGCCAGCGGTTTAGACATTAATGGCTGTGTGTTGAGTTATTTTGAGGGGACAGCAAATTTACACTGTTATACAAGCCGTACACTCACTACTTTACATTGTTGCAAAGTGGCATTTCTTCAGTGTTGTCACATGAAAAGGTATAATAAAATATTTTCAATAGCCTTTATTGGATGTGGTCAGATTGTGAAGGTCTTTTGCAGAGACCTAGTTAGACCATACATAGCTGCCTTGCGAGTGAGCGATTTACCAACCAGAGCAATCTTAGGGGTTCCTTTAACCACTTCCTGCCTGACATATAACAGAATGACGTGTGCAAAGTGGTTACCTTATTCTGACTGGACGTTACATGACGTCCAGCAGGATAAGCTGTGATCGCTTTTCCTGTCTAACAAACCGCAACTCCGATCGTGGTAAAGAGCCTATGACGTAGGCTCTTTACCACGTGATCAGTTGTGACCAATCACAGCTGATCACAGAGTGTAACCAGAAAGTGCCAGTAAACGTCTTTCCTTCATTCGAGCTGACAGGAGAGCCAATTGGTGGCTCTCCTGTCAGAGGGGGGGTCTGCGTTGATAATCAGCACATTGATTATCAGCTCAGCCCCCCCTTTAGAGGTGCCCACCACATCTGCCAATCAGTGCCCATCAGCTGCCAGTCGGTGCCCATCAAAGTGCCAGTCAGCACCCATCAGTAACGCCTGTCAGTGCCCTTCACAAATGCCAATCAGTGCCCTTCAGTAATGACTGTCAGTACTTCAGTCAGTCAGTGCTGCCCATCAGTGCCATCTATTAGTGCCCATCAGTGCCTCCTGTCAGTGCCCATCAGGGCCGCCTATCAGTGCCAATGGGTGCCACCTATCAGTGCCCATCAGTGTCACCTATCAGTGTCCATCAGTGCTGCATATCAGTCCCACCTATTGGCGCCCATCAGTGCTGCATATCCGTGCCCATCAATTCTACATATTAGTGCCTCATCAGTGCCAACTTATCAGTGCAGCCTCATCAGTGCCCGTCAGTGAAGGAGAAAACAACATTTTATAACCAAAATGAAGAAAAACATTTTTTTTTCAAAAATTTCGGTCTTTTTTAGTTTGTTTAGCAAAAATCAAAAACCCCAGTGATGATCAAATACCACCAAAAGAAAGCTCTATTTGTGGGAAGAAAATTGCCCTGGGCAGGAAGGGGAGAAAGTGCCCTGTATTGAAGGAGTTAAAGAACTTTTTGTCTTGAAAGGCAGGATAATGCTTTACATCTTTATAGCCTAAACCGGGTTTCTCCAAACTTTCTTATAAAGGGACAGTTTACTGTTCTACTTAAGGGAGGGCAGACTGTGGCCAATGGAAGAAGAAATTGTCCTGGCATCAGTGGGAGTAAACACTGCATCTTAGGGGGAGGAATAGTGTCCCATTGTTGGTGTCAGTGGGAGGAATAGAATGAAGATATTTGCTAACACACCATGGATCATCAAGTTGAGTCCAAGCGGTTTTTATTGAAGCATTATCAATAAAGACAGTGGGAAGAATATTTCCCTATTATTGGTGTCAGTGGGAGAAACAGTGCCCCATTGTTGATCCCAGTGGCAGGAAATATGCCCCACTGTCGTTGCCAGTGGGAGGAAAAGAGCCCCAAGGGCTGAATAAAGTCAAGCAAAGGGCCGCAATTTGGAGACCACTGACCTAAATTAAGTGGCCTTTTGAAATCAGAGCATCTGCTCTAACATTGTAACAGGTAAGAGGAGTCGGCCAAATAATCAGACAGAACGTAGCCTTAATGTGGTTGTAAATGCTGAAGGTTTTTACCTTAATGTATTCTATGTCTACTTAGGTGTGGCATGTTTGTTATTTTAATTTAAAAAAAAAAACGAGGTTTAGTTACACTTTGTCTGGAACTTTGCCTAACATGTGCAAAGTAGGATTAACAATGCAAGCAGGGACAAAAGAGCAAAGAGATGAGCATACATTACATGATATTGTTAAACCAATAATAAAGCTGTACAAACAGGAGGTCATAAGAGCAATGTCTCTGAATTTCAGTGAAGATACTAGATGACACAGCCTGAGGAATTTAGAGTATGTTCCGCTTCTACTTTATGCACTGTGGCCCAAAGGTCTGTCTTGCCAAAGATTACATGGTAGGGTGAGCAGCCTGTCATGAAATAGCTGTATTTCCAGGCCACTTTAGCCAAGTAATGTGTTATTTACCTTAATTCCTTGTGATCTAAGCATCTCAGAAGTGACATCAGGGTGAGATTGAATTTCTCACATTTCCCATTGCTTTGTGGGTTGTACAGGGTAGTGCGCAACTTAACACTTAATAAGTTGCACCATTGATGGAAGAACTTGCATTTGAAAAAGGTTCCTGGTCTGAATATACAGTATTTTTTGCAGAAATAAAAATGGCATGTCTTTCAACACCAACTGGGGGGCAGTCTTGGCAGTTAGTACTGCCACTTCGTAAAGTTGTCCCCTTTAACTAGAACATATAGAATGAAAGAATGTTAACGGTCAATATTTCCAGTGGGGCAGGCATCAGACCACACAGTTTTAGCAGACTTGTTCAATTAACTAGAACATGTAGGGGAACCTACAATTGGATAGATGTTGGTACCAACTTGTACAGCCCCTGCTCTGTTGGAAGAACAACAGCATGTAATGAAAAGTTGCTTTATAATGTGAACTATATATATATGCATGATACCTTTCTATCCAGCAGGTGGCACTGCAGTGTTGTTAACGTGTATTCTATTGTACGGTAACCAGAGGAAGTGCTTGTCTTTCCTAAATATATGTACTTGTATTGTACTGTTTCCTATAAGAAATTTTAAAGACATCCTCCATGAAAGTAAAGTATTCTCTGTATACAACAAGCTTCCAAGTGCATGATTCAATAGCCTACTAATAGGTTATGGGCCCAGGCACCCAGGCATTGGAGAGGATACTACAGGCACCCAGCAGCATCCAGGCACTGGAAAGAATTCTACAGTGAGTCTGTGAATACTGTATGCAAGCAGCTGAAAGATGGCAAGTGATTCAGATGTGAAGTTTGCAATTGCAAAGCTGAACAATGCCAATTACCAGCTATGGAAGTTGAAACTGGAAGTGTTTCTCAACAAGGATGACTTGTTGCTAAATACAGACAGACCCACAAATGGAGAGACAGAGGAATGGGACAGGAAGGATAGACAAGCAAAAGCGATTATAAGCCTACTAGTGTAAGATGACAGCTTATCCACATGTAGCACTAACTCACGGTGGAGCTGCTGGTTTAAGCGGGCCTGTTACCTTCACTTTGCTTCCCTCTGTTTCACCGGCACCGGGTCTAGGGTTCCGTTGAGTTTACTGCTGGATCACACACGCACCAACACTGGAGTATGTTTTCAATGCTTTATTGAACAGTCAAACTTTAGGAAGTAGCAGGAAAGAGATGGAAAAGGAAACTCTCAGGAGAAACTCAAATATCTTCTTGCAAAATCTTAGCGACAAATGTCCCGGTAGAATTCAAACAATTATGTGGAATGCGTTCCCCTTATGGGACACACTCTTTGCTTGTCTGGATAGGCCTCTCTCACCGGTCTAGCAGCCAGCACGCAGCACGAATCTAAAGTCTCTGCCACAGACTTACTTAGGAGGTGTCATGGTTATGCAACAGAGTTTGTCGATCAGCATACCTGTCTCCATGTGTTCATCTCTAGAGACCAGCTGACCCTCACCTGACTGCTTTTGTAACCTCTCCTCTAAGCATGGCCCCACCCCAGGCCCTATCAGGGAGCCCTATATTAACCTGTGCACTGCAAGCCAGCAGTGCTGATCAACCATTGTGTGTTAGCCTCTGTGTGTACTTGCTGTGTTTCCTACATCTGATTCCTGTTACCGACTTTGGCCTGTTCTTAACTATTCCTGTCTGCTTGTGACCCTGACCTTTGGCGTGTTCCCGACCATCCCTGTTTGCCTGTGACCCTGAACCTTGGTGTGTACTCTGTTGTCCTTGTCTGCTTGTGGTCCCGACCTTGGCTTGTCCCTTACTTTCCTTGTTGTCCCAGCCTGCTGCCTCCTTCCTCTTCTCCTGTAGTCTACCGTGAGCTGTGAGACCCTGGGGGCCGCAACCTGGAGCCAGACTGCAGCTCAGTCCATCCTTACCATTAAAGGCTCTGGTGAACACCTGCTGGCTCTTAGACTCCGCACCCTGGGGAATCTATGCTCTAGCTCCCAGTGGGATCTGTGTCAGTGATCCAGTAGACCTGCTTCCTGAACCTCCCAGGGTTCAATCCGCAGCAGTCAGCCGTAGGGTCCACTACCTTGCGGTGCACTCCTGATCCCAACGGTGTGCATCTGTCACCCAGCCTCTTGGTGACCTGACAGGAGGGGTAAATCTGCACAATCCTCTAAACAATGAACAATGAACAGTCAGTCACAGTGCCTGAACCTTTAAGCCGAACCGGCGACACTATGCTGTATGGTTACTTCTTTTGGATACGTCCTCCAGCCGAGTCACCAGGCCCCTCTATAGACCAGCACGCTGCGTGATCTCTCCAAGACGGGTCCTCCCATGGGATCTCCTCGGCTGTCCAGCTTCGTCACACAGGACCGACAGCTCAGGACCATTCCTCGGCCCGGTGGTAGGCCCCAGACAAGCCTCTGGACCCACCCCTGCGGCATAGCATCGTGGGTCTCCCGATCGGAGGACCACAAGGTAGCTCCTTAACGCATACCTGTCGGCCAGGATGGCCAGCAGGTGGCTGTAGAAAAAAACCCTAGAACATGGCGTCTGTCCCATAAATACCCTCACCCAGAATGCAACTCGGAGGACCACCTCCACCGAGCTTGCCTCCGAGACAGAGGAGCATCCATACACTTCGACACGTTGCCCTTCCAACACTGACAAATGGTAACAGCGACACCCACCGGTCAGCACGGAAGCACACACAACGTCAGCCAAGCTGGAACAGAGGCGAACTTTTAACCTTCCTAACACACAATTTACTAAATTTACCTAATCTGCGGTAGATTGTAAATCTACCAGCGCTACATACTCCCCCCACTACTCGTGCAAAGTTTCGGTCTGTTCGCAGGTTCTGGTGAGAACCGAACCGGGTGGTGTTTGGCTCATCCCTACCCCATACACACTATTAGATTTTCTGCAGATTTTTGTCTTCAGATTTACCAAAATAATATGAGGTCAAACCTTAAGAGATTCAATTTGTATGCAATCAGGCAGGCCCTTGCACTACATGGTTTTGGTAAATCTGAAGACAAAAATCTGCAGAAAATCAAATAGTGTGTATGGGGCTTAACATGTCACACTTTAAAATTGCACACACTTGTGGAATGGTGCCAAACTTTGGTACTTAAAAATCTCCATAGGCGACGCTTTAACATTTTTTGCAGGTTACATGTTTAGAGTTACAGAGGAGGTATAGTGCTAGAATTATTGCTCTCGCTCTAAAGTTTGCGGTGTATGTAACCTGTGTGTATCTGGCTCTGATACTAGCCAGATTCTCACCAGCCATTGACCTCACCGCACATCCCTGGGGCACACCTATTGCGAATGCACGTTCTCCATGGTGAACACGTGTGCATGTCAGCGCACGCAATGCACGTCAGATCCTGGCGTCCTCAGGCTTTAAAAGGATGACTGTGGCACATGGACATTGCTGACTGGTCTTCAGGTTCCATTATCCTGTTCCTGTGTTTGCTGCTGTTTCTGTTCACCTGTTACCGACCTAACTTGCCCTTGGATACCTCTTGTCTCACTCCTAGCTCTGACCTCAGATTGCCCATGGATCTTCTTTTGTCTCCTATCCTGTGTATGTCCCCTACTTGCCTAACCATGATTCTGATGCCTGATCTGCTGACCACTGACTTCCTGACCTTTGCTATTGTCCCCGACTGCGCCTTCTGCTGCGCCTTCTGCAAGTGATCCGTCTTGGTGCCTACCTGCTGTACCAAGCCTGCAGTACCTATCTACAGTACTCACTTGTTGCTCCACCCTGCAACACTTACCTACTGTATCCAGACTGCTGCACTTACCATTGCAACCTGCTTCCTGCTGTTTGCACTCTGCATCATCATCAGTTCTCCTGGGTCCTACTGCTCACCTCATCTGGGATTCACCTGCAGAGAGATCTCCACACCACCATCTCTCATCTGTGGCACAGCTGGCAACCCCTGCTTCTTTGGGCTTCATGTCCCCTCCTATCACCTTCAGGGGCACCAAGCACTCAGCTGCAAGGAAAACCCTCTCAGCATTTCAGCTTCAAGACCATGTACATGACAGTCTGTTATGGATTTTGGGGGGAACCCACGCCACTTTTTTGTTTTGTTTTGTTGTTTTTTAATATTGGCATTGGGCTCCCCTCCAAATCCATACCAGACCCAAAGGGACTGGTATGGACTTGGGGGGACCCCATGGCATTTTTTTCTTTATTTTTTCAACAGCCGGGTGCTGGCAATTGCAACCGCGAGTCATTTTAAATGGGATTTGACCCTTTTTTTTCTTTAGAAATGTAATTTTTCCTGCAGCATGTTTTATGCATGCTACAGATGCGCCACTTTATAGACACATTAGGGAGACCCCCAGACGTAATTTTTTAAGGAATTTTTCATTTTTATTGTTGCACTTTTAATTAAAATCACTTATTCTGCAACCCCAGTGTCATATGCGAGGATATGAATAAGGCCAGATATCTTAACTCTCCTTCCTACCAAAGCACAACAAAGTCCTTTAACTTTCTTAACTTTATTTGTAAAATAACAGCAGAGAGTTTGTAGATGAGTTTGCAGATGTTGTGGGGTGTTGAGAGAGAGCTTCTCTATGTGGAATGCTTATCCAGGAAGGAGGTAAAAAACAGAATGCTTATTACAAGGTTTGCCAGGGTGTGCTTACAGAGCATTCCATGAGTAAAAAAAGAACAGGGGACTGGGCTAAACAGGAAAAGAAACGGGGAGAACTAACTAATGAATTTAGACAGGGAGAGTGGGCTAATCCATTCTCTCTACCAGAGAATTGAAAGGTTGCTATGACAATTAGACTCTAGTAGATTAGAAAAGTAAACACTGCAAAAAAGAGATGCAGGGCAAACAAATTAGGGACTCTTGTTCCATGATATCATTGCTGAAAAAACTATTGTTTTTCTTTTAAAAATATTTTTTATTGATACATGTCCCCCAGGGCAGTACCCAGACCCCCATACACCTTTTATGGACAATTATTTGCATATACAGTAAGCCTTCAAAATGGGCACTATTGATTTTTCCTGTTTGGCTCCTATAGACTTCATTGGGGTTTGCCGTTCGGGTTAGAACATTTCCTCTGTTCTGTTCGCAGCAGAACTCCCCCACAGGGGAAATGTTCTAACCCGAACAGGTGTTCGACCCATCCTTGGTCTTAGGGTGCTGTCTGTTAATGGTTGAGATTAAAAACTTTTTTGTTCAGAATTCCCACCTGTGTTTCTCTGTGGCTAGTTAGTTCCCAAACGTATGCTGTCATGGAGTCTGTGAGGAAAATAGAAAATTTTCTACCAAATACTTTCTTTAATTTTCCTTTCCTGGTTCCATGGCAGTATGAGTCCCCTCCCGGTGTCATGAGTTGGCTAGTTACGGAATGTGGCCTCTGGCTAAGCCTCAAAATTGATATAAGTGGGGTCCTATGGGATAGGAGCGAGGGTTGAGCTATCCAAAATGTAGGCTGCCATGGAGTCCATCACAAAGGAAAATTATGGTAAATATTTGATAGGAAATTTAGCATTTTTAACTTCAATATAAATGGGACAAATTCTAGAATACAATATATAGTTTTATCTTATTTATCCATTGGATCAGAGAGATCCTTTTTAAGATTTACACTGCTGTTTCCTTGCTGTCACTTCTTCAGAGACATAAAAAACAGGTGTTACAGAGAAGAACAAAATGCAAAAATAAAATACATAATTTATAACATCAGTTCTTCCATGATAAAATCAAACCAATCAACCATACTTCAGTATCTCAGCATTTATACTAATTGTATTCAATTTTAGATGCTTATTACATGCATATTTTTGTACATATTTTTATAACATGGAAATGATTGTAACAAGTAAAGTGATGTAACCAAATTTTTTATGATATATATATATATATATATATATATACAGTATCTTACAAAAGTGAGTACACCCCTCACATTTTTGTAAATATTTTATTATCTCTTTTCATGTGACAACACTGAAGAAATGACACTTTGCTACAATGTAAAGTAGTGAGTGTACAACTTGTATAACAGTGTAAATTTGCTGTCCCCTCAAAATTACTCAACACGCCTCCTCACCCTTCCCCATAGTGCCGCACCACATCACATATCTAGGAGTGAACATAGGCAGAGAACCTTCATCTCTTTATCAGCTAAACTATCCTCCTTTGATTTCCAAAATAATCAGTGAACTGGAAGCATGGATGGACCTTCCTTTATCGCTCTTTGGGAGATGCCACCTCTACCAGATGGTCAGCTTCTCACGTCTATTATACCCAATGCAAACAATCCCAATTCTAATCAAACACAAAGATAACCAAAAGATCAATAGTGCTCTTTCGGCTTTCCTGTGGCGCCGTAAAAAACCCAATATCTCCCAACTATATCTCCTGAAGAGTGAAGGAGGGGCATGTCTCCCTTTTATTAGACTGTACAATTTATCGTGTTTGCTCTGCCTAAGCCTGGACTGGTTAATTCAGGGTTTAAAATATACCAAATATGAGGTGGAGTCGGTTATGGCACACCCATATCATCTTCCATCTATCCTTCTTACCAACTTAAAATCACTACCACCTAATCTGCAACACAATTTGCTGATTTGGGACATTATCGCTGCATGGAGAGATGTAAGAAAGAGGGTGGGGGTCTCCCCGCACGTCTCATCACATCTACCGATACTCGGAAATCCTATGACACTGCAGACCATGCACCACAAAGCATTCAACACTTGGAAGACCAAAGACCTTACTAAAGTAGCCTCCCTGTATGACATACCCAATGGACGTCTCAAACCCTAACGAGCAATTGCAGCTGACTTTGACCTCCCTGACCACCACATCTTCCACATCATGCAGCTTTTTGCCTTCATAAACAAAATATGCCCGAAACCCCAGATCAGATCCCAAATGACTTTCATTGACAAACTTGTTGAGACTCGGAGTATATCCACGGCGGAGATCTATCACCCTCTGATACCCTTTTTCACCATTCCACTGGAAGGCACAGCTGCAACAGCCTGGGGAAAAGACCTTCCTCTAATCAACCTCCCTCATCTACTACGGAGAGGATACAAAAATACTCTAAAGCTAGCACCAAACGAATACTGGCGGGAAACTCAATTTAAACTGCACCACAGGGTATTTCTACCTTATATCATCCCAAAGGACTCGTCAGGGGAAAAGCTCTGTGCAAAGATAAAAGGCCAACACTATATCATAATTTTTTGGACATGTCCATACATAGCTACATACTGGAGACAAGTCCAATGTTAAGTTTCAGGTGTGACTCAAGTCAGAATACTATTGGACCCCATGCTCATGCTATTTGGATGTGATCAAAACACCTCAGCTTCAGAGGCTCATACCTCCTCCCAACCCAGACACCTCCCAAAATGGAACCTGCGTTGCCTACTTACAGCTAGAAGAGTTATTCTCAAATATTGGATATCACCTCAACCTCCATCCATCTCGGAGGTAAAGAAGGAATTAAAACTCCTGCTATATAGAGAACTACTAGAGGTATGGTCTCACAAATCAGGCTCTGAAACCCATTTCTCTCAACAACGATGGCAGGCATTCATAACTGCACCCTTTCCAACTCATGAACAAGCATACTTACGATCCCCCTACCTCTACGAGATATGGCATTCTGCAAGCCATGGACTTGCATCCAACCCTACCGGATACCAAGGAGATGCAGCCCCCCTGCTCCCTTGTTGTAAATAACATTTAATCCTAAGTTCAGCCACTTCACCCAAAGGCTTTGATACCATTTTGTATGTTTAATAATATGTATTGTCTAACCTGCCCTAATTTAGTATTGTTAGGATCCGAGTGCCCCGAAAACCGGAGGGGAGTAGGATGCTGAGGTCTTACTTATCCATCCAAGCTTAATCCTAAATCACTGAAGGTTAGGTTATCTAGTTTATATAATTGGTAAGTTGCAGCCATTCTCTCTTTCCCTAGTACCAAAAACCCTTAGAACAGGACCTTCCTCCTACTCTTCCTTCCTCTTCTCCCCTCCCCCCCCCCCTTTGTGTTATTTTCTTTTTCTTTTTCCCTATGATCTTACTAGTTTAACTGGGATGTATAATATGTAATCTATACTGTTAGATTGAGCTTGCTCAGATCTAAACCCACATATCTATGGTTTTACGGCATCGGTATTGATTGTAATGTTTACTTTTAAAATCAAATAAAATATGTATAAAAAAAAACTCAACACACAGCCTTTAATGTTTAGACCGCTGGTAACGAACGTGAGTACACACCTAAGAGAAAATGTCCAAATGGGCCCAAAGTGTCAATATTTTGTGTGGCCACCATTATTTTCCAGCATTGCCTTAACCCTCTTGGGCATGGAGTTCACCAGAGCTTCACAGGTTCCCTCTGGAGTCCTTTTCCACTCCTCCATGACGACATCATGGAGTTGGTGGATGTTAGAGACCTTGTGATCTTCCACCTTCCATATGAGGGTGCCCCACAGATGCTCTATACAGCTTAGGTCTGGAGACATGCTTCACCAGTCCATCACCTTTACCCTCAGCTTCTTTAGCAAGGCAGTGGTTGTCTTGGAGGTGTGTTTGGGGTCTTTATCATGTTGGAATACTGCCCTGTGGCGCAGTCTATGAAGGAAGGGGATCATGCTCTGCTTCAGTATGTCACAGTACATGTTGGCATTCATGGTTCCCTCAATGAACTTTAGCTCCCCGTGATGGCAGCACTCATGCAGCCCCAGACTATGACACACCCATCACCATGCTTGACTGTAGGCAAGACACACTTTTCTTTGTACTCCTCACCTGGTTGCCGCCACACACGCTTGATACCATCTGAACCAAATAAGTTTATCTTGGTCTCGTCAAACCACAGGACATGGTTCCAGTAATCCATTTCCTTAGTCAGCAAACTGTTTGTGGGATTTCTTGTGCATCATCTTTAAAAGAGGCTTCCTTCTGGGGTGACAACAATGCAGACCAATTTGATGCAGTGTGCGGCGCATGGTCTGAGCGCTGACAGGCTGACCCCTCATCCCTTCAACCTCTGCAGAAATGCTGACAAGCACTCATACGTCTATTTCCCAAAGACAACCTCTGGATATGACGCTGAGCACATGCACTCAACTTCTTTGGTCGACCATGGACCATGGCGAGGCCTGTTCTGAATGGAACCAGTCCTGTTAAACTGCTGTATGGTCTTGGCCACCATGCTGCAGCTTAGTTTCAGGGTCTTGGCAATCTTCTTATAGCCTAGGGCATCTTTATGTAGCACAACAATTCTTTTTTTCAGATCCTCAGAGAGTTCTTTGCCATGAGGTGCCATGTTGAACTTCCAGTGACCAGTATCAGAGAGTGAGAGCGATAACACCAACTTTAACACACGTGCTCCCCATTCACACCTGGGACCTTGTAACACTAACGAGTCACATGACCCCCCGGGGAGGGAAAATGGCTAATTGGGCCAAATTTTGACTTTTTCACTTAGGGGTGTACTCACTTTTGTTGCCAGCGGTTTAGACATTAATGGCTGTGTGTTGAGTTATTTTGAGTTGAAAGCAAATTTACACTGTTATACAAGCTGTACACTCACTACTTTACATTATAGCAAAGTGTCATTTCTTCAGTGTTGTCACATGAAAAGATAGAATAAAATATTTACAAAAATGTGAGGGGTGTACTCACTATTGTGAGATACTGTGTATATATAATATATATATAAAAGGGGAGAGCTTTTACAGCATGGCACACAACCTCAAAGACTTACACTACAATTATATCAGTCATTTGTGATTCAGTAGATGGCTGGCTGCATTCCAGATGGGACTAATTTTTAAATAATTTGTGGAGTCAATTCATGATTTATATATTGTTAAATAAAGCCGTAAAGAGATAAAATATTGATGACATACCAGGAACCATTTGCCATGGTTCTCAACCCATCCATGCCTTTGCTAGGGCTTGTTCGCACCATCCCACAAGCTAAAATGGCCATTTTTGTGAGTGAGCTGGTGTCCATTGTTTAGTGACCGTGAGGGGCAGCGCCTTACATTGTTACAACACAAGGCACCATAGGACTAAGGCTGGCCATACATTATACAATTTCCTTGTACAATTCCTTTAGATTTACGAAAAACCATATAATATGAGGTCAAACCTAAATAATACTTTAAATTTGTATCTGATCAGGCAGGCCCTCGCACTATATAGTTGAAGGTAAATCTAAAGAAAATAGTACAGAAATTGAGCAAGAAAAATGTATAATGTATGGCCAGCTTTAGTCTCATTTGACTTTTGTTGGAAGTTGTATGGTTTATTGTAGAGTCTGCTGGGGACCATCTCTAAACTAGTCATTATCGTGCATTTTCCCCCTCTCCTCCGTTAAATCTGAGGCAAACACACTGGACTTCTTTGATTTGGATCAGATTACCTATGCAGAGCCATTATTTGACATGGGCTCTAGCCCTTCTCTATAGGAAAAATTGTTCAGACAGATTTCAGTTTCTGGCTACTATGCCCACATCTGAGAATGTCCTTTGCTCATTTATGTCAAGGTCAGGTTTACCCTTTAAATTTGTGGTACAATATCTCCTACTTGTGATTGCTGAATCATGGAGTATACATGGACAAATGGCTGTCATTTTTTATTTAACTGTGCTGGTCTGCTAATAGTTTCCCAGTTTTGTTGTTGCATGGCTCTCCCATCAGTACTCATGTTTTGGCACTCATGAAGAAGCCATGGTGGGTGTGGTGAAACATCTCAGGAGCGTAGCTTGATGACGTCAGCACCATAAGCAGGAAGGAAGCACACTTGTAAGTGAACTCTATGCTGGCATTGTTCCTTAAGGGGGCAACACTGTTTTAAAGAGGCAATTGTTCCATTGCACAGGATTTGTGCACTGAAGGATGTGATAATATTCCTTCTTAATTTATAATGTTTTAATAAATGTATGGTGTTTTAAATTCTGCTTAATGAGGATTCTTAATTCTTTTTGAGCACCATTTCACCGGAGGTACAGTTAATTGTTTTCTGGAGAGTGTGGAGATCCCTGGTGGTGATTAAGTTCCTGAATATGGATTACACTGGGTGTACACAATAATTTATCTTGAACTATTATAACTGAAGATTGTTTTGGACACCTTTGAGCACCTTTTGGGTATATCAACTAAACTGTGGATTGGACTTTTCTACATATTATATTTTATTTACATTTATATACAGTGGGGACGGAAAGTATTCAGACCCCCCATACATTTTTCACTCTTTGTTATATTGCAGCCATTTGCTAAAATCATTCAAGTTCATTTTTTTTCCTCATTAATGTACATACAGCACCCCATATTGACAGAAAAACAGAATTGTTGACATTTTTGCAGATTTATTAAAAAAGAAAAACTGAAATATCACATGGTCCTAAGTATTCAGATCCTTTGTTGTGACACTCATATATTTAACTCAGATGCTGTCCATTTCTTCTGATCATCATTGAGATGGTTCTACACCTTCATTTGAGTCCAGCTGTGTTTGATTATACTGATTGGACTTGATTAGGAAAGCCACACACCTGTCTATATAAGACCTTTCAGCTCATAGTGCATGTCAGTGCAAATGAGAATCATGAGGTCAAAGGAACTGCCTGAAGAGCTCAGAGACAGAATTGTGGCAAGGCACAGGTCTGGCCAAGGTTACAAAAAAATTCTGCTGCACTTAAGGTTCCTAAGAGCACAGTGGCCTCCATAATCCTTAAATGGAAGATGTTTGGGACAACCAGAACCCTTCCTAGAGCTGGCCGTCCGGCCAAACTGAGCTAGAAGAGAGAAGAGCCTTGGTGAGAGAGGTAAAGAAGAACCCAAAGAGCACTGGGGCCGAGCTCCAGAGATGCAGTGGGGAGATGGGAGAAAGTTGTAGAAAGTCAACCATCACTGCAGCCCTCCACCAGTCGAGGCTTTTTTTGGCAGAGTGGCCCGGCGGAAGCTTTTGTTTTTCAGCTGCAGGGACAAGATGACTGGTTGCAATTGAGGGAAAGATGAATGCGGCCAAGTACAGGGATATCCTGGACAAAAACCTTCTCCAGAGTGCTCAGGACCTCAGACTGGGCTGAAGGTTTACCTTCCAACAAGACAATGACCCTAAGCACACAGCTAAAATAATGAAGGAGTGGCTTCACAACAACTCTGTGACTGTTCTTTAATGGCCCAGCCAGAGCCCTGACTTAAACCCAATTGAGCATCTCTGGAGAGACCTAAAAATGGCTGTCCACCAACATTTACCATCCGACCTGACAGAACTGGAGAGGATCTGCAAAGAGGAATGGCAGAGGATCCCCTGAGGTCCAGGTGTGAAAAACTTGTTGCATCTTTTCCAAAAAGACTCATGGCTTTATTAGATCAAAAGGGGTGCTTCTACTAAATACTGAGCAAAGGTTCTGAATACTTAGGACCATGTGATATTTCAGTTTTTCTTTTTTAATATGTCGCCAAAAATGTCAACAATTCTGTGTTTTTCTGTCAATATGGGGTGCTGTGTGTACATTAATGAGGAAAAAAATGAACTTAAATGATTTTAGCAAATGGCTGCACTATAACAAAGAGTGAAAAAGTTAAGGGGGTCTGAATACTTTCCGTCCCCACTGTATGCATTTTACATTGTGATATTTTTAGTTAATATGATTTTTGATACATGTTAATGCATGTCATTAGTGTAGCACTACCTCCCCTAGGAGTTGCTAATATCAGGGTTCCCCACTGCTACACATCCACTCACACAGCATTTCCTTCTTTCATCCAGATACATAAATCAGTCCTTTGGCTTGTTTTTGTTGTTTTATTAGGGGATGATAACTTGGAAGGGGTAAGGGAAAATCCCGAGAGGAGCCCCCAAATGTAGCACTACCATAGGAGTTTCTGATGTCAGGGTTCACCTGAAGACCCATGGTCCTCGACAGCTGGCTCCTTCCAAGTGGGGCTGAGAGGATGGACTTCAGCGACCGACTTCTCTGCTGGAGTACCTTGAGCTAGATTGCCATCTCTCATCTCCTGCCATGGCTCTTCTCCCCCCGAAGTCAGGACTACTCTCCGGCCTGTCCCACCTAACCGACTGCAGGTCTGTATGCCACTCACCCCTGGACTTCCTCAATCCTGATGACAGGTCCACAGCATCACTAATGGCAGGGCATCAGCATGGTTAAAGGTTCTTCACAGTGACCACACGTCAGCCAGGCTCTGTCCACCAGTGCTAATTTCATCAATGAAAACATTTTCATAAAAATTTTCGTCAGCAGCCTTTTTACAGTGACGAAAACTAAACGAAAAGTACACCACATTTTCATTCACTGATGAAAACTATGACGAAAATAAATTCCATTTTCATTAACGAACAAAAACAAAATGAAAATGTGAGGCAGGGACGTTTACCCTCAGAACTTCTGGTTTCCATGGAGCTCCGCCTGCTTCACTCCCAGCAAGCAAGCAAGTCAAGTCCGTAGCATGCCTTTTGCGGAACATACTAAAACTCTCCAGAATGACACCATGTCCATGTTCCTGGCTGTCCCTGCCCTCTTTGATCTACTCAGCCACCTAGCTACCAAGACCTTGCCACAATTGCACAGACAATGAAAGGGAATGTAAACCAGCGTTTTGCTTAATTCTTAGATCTAATGCCGCATACACACGAGCGGACTTTACGGCAGACTTGGTCCGGCGTACTGGATTTCATCGGACAATTCGATCGTGTGTGGGCTCCAGTGGACTTTGCTCAAAAGTTGGACAGATTTAGATTTGAAATATGTTTTAAATCTATCCGACGGACTCTTCTTTCTAGCGGACAAACCGGTCGTCTGTGTGCTAGTCCGACGAACTCAAACTGACGCATGCTCTGAAGCAATTACAAGACGGAAGCGCTCGGTCTGGTAAAACTAGCCTTCGTATTGAAGCTAGCAGATTCCTCTTCTGTGATCTTTTAATACAGCGCTTTTTTTTTATTTATAATGCGAGGGGAATGAAGTTGTTTTTCTGCTTTATATTCACACAGAGTTCTCACAAACTACTTTCTTCATGATTTATTCTCATGCCATGACTAATATGATATATTTAAAAAGCCAGATCTCCATAAATAAAGTATTAAATTCGATTTTGGACTCATTTTTTTTTATTGATTTCCACACTATCTATTTTACAATGTGTGCTAAATTATACAAACATTTTTTTTTAATTGTATTTTTGTAGTTTCAAGTTACCACAATAACCTTAATATTTTGTGTTGTTTTAATTAACCTTAATGAGGTCGGGGTCCCTTGTTAATTAGACATAGGGGGGTTTATTTTCCAAAGGCAAATTCATTTTTCTCTACAAGTGCAAATTGTACTTGGAATTGCACAGAAAGTGTATTTTGAAGTGCCTTCGCTGTGGATCCGAGGGGCACATGCAAGGAACCACAAAAAAAAAAAAAAAAAAAACTTTTTTTTTTTTCCAAATAACATTTTTATTGATATCATTCGTATCCGCAGTACAATACAGTAAGACAAAAATGATAAAACAGAGGTTTTGATTACCATAGATATACCTGATGTGCAGTGTTTACTTACATACATTTTGATATGTCTAAGTGCCCGTAATATTTTAGTGTCCATCTTTTAACAGTTCTATTGGCAACACAGGTATCGCTGGTACTTTTAATAAATTGTAACTTATAGTCTGTGACTAAAGAAATCACCAAATTGTACAGTATTGAAGAATAGAGAGAAATATTAGCGAAAGAGGGGGGTAGAGGGGGTAGGGAAGTCATCCAAGTGGGGATAGTACCTGATCATGGTGGGTCCTCCCAGAGATGCCATAGCTCCCAGACCCTGTTGTGTGCCTCCAATCTGTCCTGTATTCTGGCCGTCATTTTCTCCATCAGTTCTACATCCTTGATTCTGGTGTATAGGTCCTCCATAGAAGGTGGAGTGGTGCGTTTCCAGTATAACGCTACAAGGCATCGAGCTGCTGTGAGTACATGGCGTACTAACTTCTTAAGTGGTTTAGTGAGTTTTAGTGGCGATAAGCCTAAAAGGAAAAATTTTGGGGTCGCCTGGACATGTGACTCCAAAAGGTGAGCCAGTAACTGCTGGACCGCAGCCCAGTATGGAGCCAGTAATGGGCAAGTCCAATATATGTGGAGAAAAGTGCCCTTTGCCCCCCCACATCTCCAACATCTATCAGAACTATTGGGGAAAATAGCATGGATCACCTCCGGGGTCATGTACCAGAGTAGGAGAATTTTATAGGTATTCACTTTGTATAGTGTGCATATTGAGCTCTGTGCAGCTTGAGACCATTTCGTCTGCCATTGCGCTATGGGGATTTCCTCGTTAAGGATCTTCTCCCATCTAATCATGTAGGAATGTTTGGCTCATTCTCCTATAAAGGCTACATTCAAAATCTTATATATACTCAATATGAGGCCCTTCTGTGCTGTACCTGCTAAAATTATAGTTTCAAATGGAGATTGGGGGGAGAATTGTAGGTCGGGAGCTATAGAAAGTGCGTAGTGACGGATTTGTAGATCCCCATAGAATACCTGTTTGGGGAGTTCATGTTTGGTCTGTAGGTCAGAGAATGTTAAGAGTTTGCGAGTCCTGGGGTCAACCAAATTCCCAAAATGGAATAGATTCCGGGATGTCCAGGGGTGTGACATTTGGTGAGTGAGGCTATCTGGCACCTTAGGGTTACAGATGAAAGAGGTCAGGAGTGACCTTTCTGATGTCAGTCCATGAGTGTATGCCAATGAACGCCATAGCCGCCTCAATTGGGACATGGGTCCTAGTAGACGATCGGGAGCTACGTCCGCACCCGCACTCCATAGTAGCTTATTCGGGTGTATGGGGGCTAGCCATATTTTTTCAATTTCGGACCTTTTGTTGTATGATTTTTGGGTGAACCATGAAGCAACTGCTCGCAGCTGAGCTGCTTGATAATATTTAATAATGTTAGGGAACGCTAAACCTCCCTCATTACGCGACGCCATCATCACTGAGCTCGGTATCCTGTGTCTCTTGTAGTTCCAAACATATTGGAGTAATTCAGATTGGAGTTTCTTCAGGTGTTTGTATGGAATTGGAATGGGCAACGTTTGGAAGAGGTATAGGAGCTTTGGGAGGATTGTCATTTTAATTGAGGCAATTCGTCCTAGTAGGGAGATATGGTGTTTTTTCCACTGCAGCAGTGAGGATCTGATTGAGCGGAAAAGGGGGGGGGGATTTTCTTGGTATAAAGTATTAAAATTTTGAAGTCATGTGGGTCCCCAGGTACTTCAGGGCCGTCGGTTTCCAAGTATAGGGAAAGTTGGTTTTTAAGAGTGAGACCTTTGCTTTGGGGATATTAATAGGCAATGCTTCTGATTTTGATGAATTGATTTTGAAACCCGAGAGAAGACGGAAGCGATCCAATTCTGCATGCAATATCGGAAGGGTAGTATGGGGCTGAGTCAGGCTAAGAATGACGTCATCGGCAAAGAGGGAGATCTTAAACTCTCTACCTCTTACCGGTATTCCTCGTATGTCTGGGTTATTCCGAATGGACGCGGCCAGGGGTTCGACGCAAAGTGCAAATAGCAGGGGTGAGAGTGGACACCCCTGTCTTGTGCCATTGGCAACCGAGATGGATGTGGAGAGTGCGAAGGGGGTCCTGACCTGAGAGGAAGGATTGGAATAAAGATGTTTAATTGCTTGTAGAAAGGGACCCCGGAATCCCATGTATTGTAGCGTGGCGAACAGGAAAGGCCACCCCAGGCGGTCAAAAGCTTTCTCTGCGTCCAAGCTTAGTAACAGGGACGGGATGTCCTCTCTGTTCGCCACGTCCACCAAGTCTATAACCTTTCTGGTATTGTCGCTTGCTTGTCTGAGTGGGACAAACCCCACTTGATCTTTGTGGATCAGTGAGGGCAAAATCATATTAAGGCGATTGGAGAGTAATTTGGTGAATATTTTTAGGTCCGAATTTAGTAGGGCGATAGGTCTGTAGTTAGCGCACAGGGATGGGTCCTTGTCTGGTTTGGGGATTAATGTGATAAAGGAGCGCTGCATGTCTGGCGGTATGGGAGTATCGCGGAGGAATGCATTATATAGTTTGCGTAAATATGGAAGTAGTGTGGGAAGAAACGTCTTATAATATTCATAAGGGAATCTGTCTGGTCCTGGAGCTTTGTGATTCGGTAGGGACTTAATAGTCAATTCTATCTCTTCATTAGTGATCTGTGCATTTAATGACAACAGGTCAGTTGGCGTGGGCTGAGGAACTCCACTCCGTTCTAAGTATTCGTTCATGCTTTGGGACAGGTCTGGGGAGGGAAGGTTACTAGGTATGGTCGGGTTGATGTAGAGGTCTTTGTAGAAGTCCGCAAAAATATGGGCTATTTCTGTAGGATGGGATATTAGTTGGCCCGTTTTATTTTTAATCTGGTGTGGTGTTTGCATGTGGGATTTTTCTCGTAGTTTATTAGCTAGAAGGGTATGTGCTTTATTCCCTTTGTCGTAGAACATTTGCTTCATTCTGGTCAACGCTTTTTCTATGCGACCCAGGGCGAGGTCTTTAAGTGTGGGGGCTGATTGGAGTTTGCGTTCCAACTTTCCAAGTTCCTGTTCCGCTTTTGTTTTTGTGGCCAGGGAGTCCTTCTTCATTGCCGAAGAGAGAGCCAAACACCTGCCCCGAAGAACCGCCTTATGGGCTTCCCAAAGTGTCGACAGGGAGATTTCGGGGGTAGCATTTTCCATAAAGTAGTGTTTGAGAGCTGTGTTTAATTCTACTTGGGCCGGTTGGTGTTGGAGAAGGAATGTGTTCAATCTCCAATTATAGGGTTTACGGTTAGAGTTGCCCAATTCAAGGGTGAGAACAATAGGGGCGTGATCCGACCAAGAGATAGGGAGTATTTGAGCTGTGCGTGTTAGTTTAAGTGTGAGGTTATTAACATAGAAGGAGTCAATCCGGGAGTGTGTGTGATGGGGTGCGGAGTAGAATGTGTACTGCCGGTCGCCCGGGTGGAGGGCCCTCCAGGCATCAAAGAGCGCATAGCTTCTGGAGATTTGTCGAAACAATCTAGAGTCCCTAAGGACTCGAGGTGGAGATACCCGGAAACCCACCACATGACAATCCGCAGCTGCTGATTGAATAAGATTAAAATCTCCACCCACCACCAACACCCCGGGGTTTGATTTGAAGATTCTAGCATAAACCTTAGAGAGAAAGCTAAGTTGTTTAACATTTGGTGCGTATAAGGCGCATAGTGTGATGTCTCGTGTATGCCAGAGTCCCTGTATTATAATAAAGTGGCCGTGAGGGTTGCAGTATTGGGTTACACAAGTGAAGGGGGACCCCTTTTTAATGAGTATTGCTACTCCCGCCCTTTTATGAGTGTTTGAGGAGAGATAAGTCTGGGGGAAGTATTTGGATGCAAATGTGAACGAGTCCCCTTTATCGAAATGGGTCTCAGCTCCCGATTGTCTGAACTCCCTTAGTGCCAGGTGCCTTTTTTTATTAGAGTTTAAGCCATGTACATTTAGAGATAGGATCTTAAAAAAAACCTTTTTCTTGCACATGATTGTATGATAAAATCAGCAGAGCCTCCCCTCATTTCAGCTCTTCCCCTCATATTTACAGCGACTGCACTTCCAACAAGTGCACTTGCTGTGCAATTTCTAAAGTGCACTTTTCACTAGTATTTAGCACTTGATTTTAGAAATGATTTAGCCTTTTGGGAAAAACACACATAGGGGTTGATTTACTAAAGGGAAAAAGACTGTGCACCTTGCAAAGTGCAGTTGCCATCTGCAAGAGCAGTTGCTCCAGAGCTTAGTAAATGAGCAGAAGCTCTGCTGACTTCCATCATCCAATCATGTGCAAGCAAAAATGCTGTTTTTTGAATTTTCCTTGCACAGGATTGGGTACTCTTTGCAAAGTCAAGCCTTACCTTATTTCCGAAGCTCTGGAGCAATTGCACTTGCAGAGGGCAACTGCCCTCTGCAAAGTGCACAGTCTATTTGCTTTTATTAAATCAACCCCATAGTCTTTTTGACCTGTACCTGCCTACTCCCAAACAAAATGTAGTTTTGGAATCAAAACACATATAGTCAATAATGTAAGGTAACCAAAAAATCCATTTATTTTGGTTAACAAAAAATTAGGAAGGCAACACTGGAGACACTTTTAGAATCTGTGAAGCCTTTCGTCCCCCAGGACACACATCACGTTTTAGGACAAGAAAATTGATATCTTGCGACTAGGGAGCACAGGGAGCACAGTCAGACCAGACAGAAACCAGGCAATCACTTTCGAGTCTTCCGTGGAGCCTTCCCTGCACGCTTCTCTGCAGCCTTCCCTCCACGCTTCTCTGCAGCCTTCATTGGAGGCTGGGCCTCTGGTGGTGTACTTGGGGCAGGAGGAGGAGGAGGAGGAGTGGCTTCATCTGCCAGATACGTTGTAGCAGTAAGCTCCCCTCTCAAGCCCTTCTGATAGGCCTGAAAAATCAAACCCTCACAGAGGAGGCGTTGCCCCTTTTCCAATTCCAGCAATCTGGTGGCCATATATGTCCCATACGCCTCCTCTGCATTGGGTGGTGTGCTGAGGATTTGGCTGGCTTCACATATGAGGGTTAGGGATTCCTCCTCAATTTGGGTCATTCTCCTGGGCATTTTGGTGAGAATGCGGAGGGGAGGCACCTGACACTCCGTGCGGCTTCTACTCGGCCCAGCCACAGCCTCCTCCTCTCTCCCACTGGGCAAGGCCTCCTCCTCTCTCCCACTGGTCAAGGCCTCCTCTTGGCTGAGGTCATCCTGTGTCAAAAAAGAGACATAGTTGTAATTTTGTGTTACGCGATCACACACAATATTCAGCTCATGACTTGCAAATATAATTCTCAACAAATAGTAAAGGCTATGTATTTGATACCACCATTATTACAGCTGATCAACAATATCTGAAGTACATAGGCGTGTGCACAGGGTGTGCCAGGTGTGCCTGGACACACCCTAATCACCTTGTGTGGTGCATATTCCCCCGTTTAGACCACTGATATTTCATCCCCCAAAAAAATGTTACAAAAGAAATTTTTTTTTTTTTTTTTTAAATAAAATAAACAAAATTACACTGTCCAGTGCCCTACTGACACCATCAGTACATATACACATGCATATGTATTTGAGCTTTGGGGTGCACACCCTAATGCCAGAGGCTGCGCACACCTATGCAGAAGTATATTTTTGGCCACTACTGTCTAGTGATATGTCTACATATTAATATTTGTGATGAAGTCATTTTTTAGCAAGCACTTAAAAATTTGACACGTTAACATCATTAATAACATTTACGCAATCACAAATTACACAAAAAAGGATACCTCGCTGAAGCTGGGCGCATCCACTTCATCAGGGATGAAAAGGCCCAGTTCTTCCTGGGACTCCTCAGCTGGGGTGGAGGTGGATGGAAGGCTGGAGGGAAGAGTGGGGGGAAGGCTGCAGGGAAGGGTGGAGGGAAGGGTGGGGGGAAGGGTCGAAAGTGATTGCCTGGCTTCTGTCTGGTCATCCAGGAATCGCATTTTGTGGTAGTACCAAAACTTGGGTACATAAACTTGGTCGGCTGCTGCTCCGGATCTGAGCAACTCCTGGATTTTATTGTGTTCCCGCTTATACATGTTTTGCAAGATACCAATTTTCTTGTCCACAAACTTGAGGTCTGCCTGGGGGACTCGAGTCTTCACAAATTCTAAAAGTGTGCCCAGTGTTGCCTTTCTTACAGCTCGATTGAAATATAGTGGGTGTTTGACCTCCCACAGGTTTTTGTTTTCCTGATATAAGTCGATAAATCTCGACAAAAAATCTGCCTCTTTCATTGTTTCATTTCATTGATTCATTGTTGCTGAAAGACAAGACACAAGATCAAAACTGTAATGTCAGGCAGAACTCCCAGGATTATTTTGTGAAGAATCTAGGGGACACATATACACACACACCCCCATGTTTAATCTTACCTTCGTTTCTGACGCTCGATACTTCCGCACGGACATACGTAGGCCATCGTAATAGCTTTATATACACTGCGCATGTGTCATGCTCCGCCTGCATCGCCCGCCCCTGGCGTTCTTTAGTACGATTTGTCCCCGCCCCTTCACTCTTCGTTGCGCAGTGGGAGTAGATAGAGAAAGATGGCAGAGAGAATCAGTGGAAGTAGCGCGGAGGAAAATCCGGAGCCACAACCATCCACATCCCGGAGGAGATATAAGGCCACCAACATGGCTTTTGAAGAGATGGTGCAGATGGTGTCCATATTGAGAAGGGAGGACTACGATGGGAAAAAAGGACCGTACACACGCCCGAATATGCGGAAAGACAAAATAATGTCCTCAGTTGTCACCGCTCTAGAAGCTAAATTTGGCACTAAACATTCGAAAGAACAATTGAGGAAGCGGTGGTCTGACATCAAAAGTCGGGAGCCAGAACAATATTGGCGAATAAAGAAGCTGCTTAAAAAAAAGTAAGTACTTGTTCTGTTTTCCTATTGAGATACTTAACTTGCATGCTGATCCATATTTTTTTCGTTTATACAGCATCGTTCGTAAAGACCGTTCTTTGTAAAAGACATATGATACTAAAGAAACTGACGGGTTTTTTTTGCCAAATACGATGGTACAGGGTTGGACTGATAATTTTTCGTATTCCAAAAATTTGTTGATGTGGTGTAGATGTGTTGGAAAATATAATGCTTCTTCAAAAATGATTCAGTGTAATGTAAGGACAGGACACAGCAGCTGGTTCCACATCTGGACTCACAAGCACTAGTGTACTATGTGACCATAAAGAAATTTTTGAGGGGTAATACACATAGGAGATCATTGAGGTGTCTGCATCTGTGAAACTTGCATGAAAATGTGTATTGTTTATAATTGTTGTTCATAGGTAATGTTCATCCTGTCTTCTAAATTTTTGAGGACAAATAAAGGCAATTGTCCACAACTCATAACCAACGTTTCCGATTATTTTCAAAAATCTAAAATATCACTGTGTTTTAACTATACCTTTTGTTGAATTATCATAGGGGAGAAAAGACTCAGACAACAGTCCAAGGATCCCAGGACCCCCCCAAGTCACCAGCCTGAGGCTGAAGATAGCCCAAGCCCAAGGCCACGCCCACCCGACGAGCTGGAGGAAGGAGAGGTGGAGGAAGTGTGCGACCTTTCAACCCCACCAAGTGAGTGACTGACACCCCAGCGTAAGGTAATGTATTTAGGCGTGCATATTTTAACCCTTGTTTTTTTCACACATTTTAGGTGAGCTTCTGGTTGTGGAAGGCCAAGCGGCAGAGCCATTCAGCACAGACAGTGCCCAAAGACTGATTGGCCAGATAATGCTGTGGAATGGCCAAATTGATAAAATGCGTGACCAAATTCACAGCATTAAGTAAATATCTGTTATATGTGATCCATAAACAGTGAAAATAAATCATATAATAAGTCCATACTATTCAAACAAGTAAGTGAAAAAAGTGCTTCACTATAGGGATATGTGCGTGGTTAACACCACCACATCCACCTGTCTTAGTAAAGTTCAGAATGCATAAACAAATAAAGTGTCCATAAAAAGATTTAAAGTGACTTTGTTGTATGACTAAATCCGTGACTGTCACCGTGATGAACGCCCATCACCTTGAATAGATTAAAGGCTTACCAGACAGCCTCTAATCAGAGGCATAATAGCATGCACTTCCTTGCAAGCGCTGCACTTCTTTTTATATTTATTTAGCAGTGCCCCTTATCAAGGTTATAGTGCTTAGCTGCAGGATATTCCTTCACAGGTTGTTATATTCACATAATAATTGTTTGCACACCTAGCGCAAATTTTTTCTTTAGATTCAAATTCACAGCATGCAATTTCGCCTGGACTCCATGCAACAGGAAATGAAGAACATGATTGATGTTTTGGGCAGAATATAATAACATTTTGCCTAAAAACATCAATCATGTGCTTCATTTCCTAGTGAAGTTTCTTTCTTCTTGAAATTTTTGTTTCAAGTATTTTCGTTAATAAAAAATTTTTATGATGCACACGGTGTGTCATCATGTACTATCTTCCATCATGGGATATCAATGTACTTGTTTTGTGTTTGCAACCCCTTCATCCTCAAAATTATTTAGTGGTAAGAGGAACAAAGGGATTGCACACACAAAACACGTACATTGCTCACCCATGATGGGAGATAGCACATGTTGACTTGACCCTTTTGTAATGCTCAATCTTGAGCATCTTAAAAATTATCGATTTACAAGGGTGACATCACCAGCACCCTTCTTAAAATGTTGAACTTTGTAAGTTCTTTTATTTTTTTGTATGTTTTTCAAAACACTGTTGTGAATTTAAAGATTTTAAACAAGATCTATTTTTGTTTAAATATGCCTTTAATAATGTTTTCTAAAAAAAAAAAAAAAAAAAAATCATCAAATTAACCAAAAAAAAAACCAAAAAACAAAAAAAAAATAAAAAACAAAACAAAAAATAAAAAATGTTTCAAAGAATGCACCTTTCAATGTGCACACAGTAAAATGTTTTTACTACTACAATGTGTGTGGCTGATTATTTCTCAATAATATGTTTTTTTTATTTTTGTGTGGTTACAGTGACAAAGGGCCTTATTAACTAAAGGTAAATGCACTTGCCACTACTACAAGTGCACTAGGAGACAGACCAAACTAAATGCAAACAAGAAGAAAAACAAGATATTTTTTCCAAAATTTATTATTTATTTTTTTTTGAAAAATTAAAACTTCTTCTTGAATAGCAATGGCCCCCCGACCATTAAAATAATTCACATATCGCTCACGCACTTGACGTGTGGTTCGGGGGGCCAAGCCAATACGGCC
This sequence comes from Aquarana catesbeiana, assembly GCF_042186555.1. Lineage (NCBI taxonomy): Eukaryota > Metazoa > Chordata > Amphibia > Anura > Ranidae > Aquarana > Aquarana catesbeiana. Next base: position 189,934,490 of record NC_133325.1, read on the forward strand.
AATTTCCAGGCCTGTCAGTGTTTCATCTTGTACAAGTCCGGCCTCAGGCCCAACAGAGGTAATATATGTAGCAGAATGTCTACGTAAAAAGTTATGTAGTATGCAGCAAGCAAATATGAGGTGAATAATTTTATAGTCCGCCAGATTTATGGCTGAAAGGAACAAACGGAACCGGCTGGCCAGAATCCCAAAGGCATTCTCCACAACTCTTCTTGCTCTGGCCAGCCAGTAATTAAATACCCTACTCTAAGGGGTGAGTGTTCTTTGGGGGAACGGCCTCATCAAGTGCTCACCGAGAGCAAAAGCTTCATCAGCGATAAAAACTGAGGGGAGTCCATCCACATTCTGGTCATCAGGTGGCAATCCCAGGCTGTGCAAACACTCCTCCATCAGACATCCGGCCGTTCTTCCCCACATCCACAAACAGAAAGTCCAAATGTGCCGAGACCACAGCCATCAAAACTACACTATGGAACCCCTTGTAGTTATAGAAATAAGACCCCGAATGCGGTGGTGGCACAATGAGGACATGCTTCCCGTCAATTGCCCCGACACAGTTGGGAAAGTCCCAATGGTCAGCGAACTGGGAGGCCACAGTCTGCCATTCCTGTGTACTGGAAGGAAACTGTGGAGTGCAAAAAAAATAAATTAAGATAAGGACTTTTAAACATAACTTGGATATCAGATTACACAAAAACATTAGTGAACAACAGCAGTCAAACATTATTAATATGTGTGTTTGTAATTTAAATTAGAAAAAACATAAGGCCCACTTATAAGATTAATCACCCCCTCTGATGACCCATTGATCAATTTGAATGTGGGGTTCTAATTAGGTTAAGAAACACACCTGACAGTTTCAAACATTTGAGGGGTGGGGGAGGGGTTCTAATTAGGTTAATAAACACACCTGACAGTTTTAAACATTTGAGGGGTGGGGGAGGGGTTCTAATTAGGGTCAAAAACACACCTGACATTTTCAAACATTTGAGGGGTGGAGGAGGGGTTCTAATTAGGGTCAAAAACACACCCGACAGTTTCAAACATTTGAGGGGTGGGGGAGGGGTTCTAATTAGGTTAAGAAACACACCTGACAGTTTCAAACATTTGAGGGGTGGGGGAGGGGTTCTAATTAGGGTAAAAAACACACCTGACAGTTTCAAACATTTGAGGGGTGTGGGGGGGTTCTAATTAGGTTAAGAAACACACCTGACAGTTTCAAACATTTGAGGGGTGGGGGAGGGGTTCTAATTAGGGTCAAAAACACACCTGACAGTTTCAAACATTTGAGGGGTGGGGGAGGGGTTCTAATTAGGGTCAAAAACACACCTGACAGTTTCAAACATTTGAGGGATGGGGGAGGGGTTCTAATTAGGGTCAAAAACACACCTGACAGTTTCAAACATTTGAGGGGTGGGGGAGGGGTTCTAATTAGGTTAAGAAACACACCTGACAGTTTCAAACATTTGAGGGGTGGGGGGGTTCTAATTAGGGTCAAAAACACACCTGACAGTTTCAAACATTTGAGGGGTGGGGAAGGGGTTCTAATTAGGGTCAAAAACACACCTGACAGTTTCAAACATTTGAAGGGTGGGGGAGGGGTTCTAATTAGGGTCAAAAACACACCTGACAGTTTAAAACATTTGAGGGGTGGGGGAGGGGTTCTAATTAGGGTCAAAAACACACCTGACATTTTCAAACATTTGAGGGGTGGGGGAGGAGTTCTAATTAGGGTCAAAAATACACCTGACATTTTCAAATATTTGAGGGGTGGGGGAGGGGTTCTAATTAGGGTCAAAAACACACCTGACAGTTTCAAACATTTGAGGGGTGGGGGAGGGGTTCTAATTAGGTTAAGAAACACACCTGACAGTTTCAAACATTTGAGGGGTGGGGGAGGGGTTCTAATTAGGGTCAAAAACACACCTGACAGTTTCAAACATTTGAGGGGTGGGGGAGGGGTTCTAATTAGATTAAGAAACACACCTGACAGTTTCAAACATTTGAGGGGGTGGGGGAGGGTCAAACAGTACAATGGAGCTGACAATATACATTGTTCAAGGGACTATAGGCTAGAGATATAAATGGACCCAGGATTGCATAGTGGGGAGGTTATTGAATGTAAATATGCATGTAGGGCAATAAATGATTAATGTCCAAAAACAGGCATGCATGAAGATAAAGGGGACATTCACAGCATATTCCAAGCATGGTAATTAGGTAAGGAGGACATTTAGACTATACATTAGCAAACATTTAATACATATGTAATGTTAAAGGATAAAACTTACCTTCATATAGTCCTTCTGCAGGACCTGAATGATGGCAGAACAAGTCTCTGGGATTATTATCCCCAGAGCCTGGGGGGAGATGCCTGTCGAGAACTTCAAGTCCTGAAGACTGCTCCCAGTCGCCAAGTAACGTAAAGTGACAACTAGCCTCTGCTCCGCACTGATGGCTTGGCTCATGCAGGTATCCTGCCCGCTGATATAGGGGGTCAGCATAGCCAGCAGACGCTCAAAAACGGGGTCCGTCATCCGGAAATAATTCCTGAAATCCTCAGGATTATTCTCACGGAGCTCACGGAGCAAAGGCATATGCGAGAATTGGTCACGCTGGCGCAACCAATTCTTCATCCATGAACTCCTCCTTGCCCTGTTCATGGACTGGACTTGAGTCAAAGTATTAACCCCAACACCAAGTCCCCACGCAGCACGAACTCGAGAACGAGTACGTCCACGCAACATGGCTTCAAAATGGTTGGCTGGTCAAACAAACTTATAACAAACGCACTGAAGTACAGCAAGGCCTATGAAGAACGACCTGAAAATCAGGAACGAGCGGACCAGAATTGCCTGCAAGGCAGGTTACGAACTGACCAACACGCACTGAAAAGCAGATACAAACCTCACAAGCACAAACTGAACCGCAGAAAACTATCGAAATAAGCTGAAGTGTGAAAAGCGCGAATCGTCTCTAACCAAACTTCTACTAACACGAGATAAACACGAGATTAGCAGAAGGAGCCCAAAGGGTGCCGTAGTGGGGCTTGAACTTTCTTTTTATAGTCCTGTCATACGTGCTGTACGTCACCGCGTTCCAAACAAGCGGACTTTTGCAGTGATCGTGTGTGTCCAAGTCCGTCCCTTTTTAAGTCCGGCGCAAGGAGCCGACAAAGTCCGGCGTAAAGTCCGCCGAGCAAAGTCTGGCGTAAAGTTCACTCGTGTGTACGCGGCATAACTGATGTGTTCTTGCCACTTGCAGCAGCTGCTTGTTTTGTCAACAGTAGTCTGTGAAACCCTTGTTGATGCGGCGGATGAAAAAATTCAGGAACTGGTTAAAAAAAGGTAGAGGAGTATGCTGTAAGAAAATCCACATTGCCACACAGACAGAGAGGGTATTTAGTGTCACAGGTGACCTCTCTAGAGGCCAGCAGAATAGGGCAAGGGTCATGTTGGCACAAAGTGTTTTCCTTCAAATGAATTGAAACAAATAGAAGTATTTAATTCTCCAGGTATTTCTATTTCTGATATAAGAAACATACCTAATACTTGTGGGTTGTGCTTATTGCTATAGGAAGAATTAAAATTTTCAACAACAGTTTTAATTGTCAATTTAAATTAAAAAATGTGCAGGCAACAACACATGCCAATAGTATGTGGAACTATAACGACCACCTCTTTTTATCAACTCCTCTCTCTCGTAGCATTGACAAAAGAGGTAAATATCACACTACTAAATAGATCAGTAATTGTCAAAAAGGACAGCCTTACGTTGGGGTCCTGCCCATGGTAGTCTTTTTAGTGTCATATTTACCTCTATTGTCATTGTGAATGCTGAGAGAGAGGAGTTGATAAAAAGTGGTGACTGTTATAATACATGTCTTTGGTCTTGTCCAGTCTAATGAGAACTTTCCAAGCCAGAGATAGCTAACATCCTTCAATATGTAAAAAATCAAACGCGCTTATGATAAAAACAAAAAATTGCAGCTGCAACAATCAAGTGAGATATTATCACAAAAATTAAATAGGTGAACAAGTATGTTGGGGTTAAATGAAATAAACAGTAAATAAATAATATAAATAAGTGAGTCCAAGAGTCACAAACGTGACACAATAGTGAAAGTTTGAATGCTGTGTCACCAACTTCCTCCACCTTGTGCAAACACCACCAAAAAAATAGGATGTGCCTTTACCAAAGAGCGTTGACCACCTATTACGGGGGGTCAACATAGGCTTGTATATCTGGAAAAACTCCACGTCTGTAAGGAGGTCCGCCCAACAAAAACTTCAAGCCACCACCGGGGAAAAACATCAGGTTTCTTTTATTTCATTCGTGACATCAGGTCATATACCCCAAAATGAGAGACAAACACCACAATAGTGTAAAACCTTTTTTACCAGGATTTAATAAAGGTAATGCACTTACATGAAAAGACGATTAAAACAGCATGTACTGGACACAGTGGTTTCAGAGGTAGATTCTCCAAATGTGATGACAGGAAATTATGCTATCACTCGACCGGTTTCATCGCTAATTGGACTTCTTCCAGAGCATAAGCGTCATTCCTCCTCATCGCAATAAATACCCTCTCTGCGGGGCAAAGCCTCATTTCCATCCCCAACTCCGTGCGATTCATTCTGTGTGATGCTTCCTGTATAACCAAGCCTCACTCTGGCCACAGAATGTTACTTCCTGTGTGATGCTCCCTGTAAAACCAAGCCTCACTCTGGCCACAGAGTGTTGCTTCCTGTATAACCAAGGCCACAGAGTCTTTCTGGGGTTCAAGGCAGACAACCAAGCCTCATTCTGGCCGGTCATGACACCAGCCATGCTAACAGGAATTAACCACACAGACCTATCGCAGAAGCACATCGGTCACATGGTTCAATAAACAGGAAGTGCTGACACTGTGACTCCCCCCCAACGATATCAGTCACTTCCTGTGCGAGATTAATGAAAACCACACTGGCAAAAGGTGGAACCATGCCCGTAACAATACAATATAAAAAGACGCTATGATAAAAATGCAGAAAAATAAAATAAAAACAATGACTAAAATGAAACTGTATATAAAAATTATTTTAAAATATTATGAATTATCCAAAAAACAGTTGACGTCCCAATCAACATTTATCCCATGTGGAACATAACTCTTGAGAAGAAAAATACACTTAGTTTCCATTCTTGACAACTCCCTGACTTTAAGGCTACCCCTCCAATGGGAAGTGAAACTATCTATGCCCATAAATAATGTTCCAGCTGGATCCCTACCATGTGTTACATCGTAGTGTCTGGATACACTGTAAGATTCTATAGTTTAGAAGGATATGTCAATGTTTCGTTTAATGGCCAAAATGTGTGGAATAAGATGTGACCATAGAGAAATGATTCCGATAGTTACCCTCAACCACAAAAATGAGTGTGTCCCTATCTGTATTTCTAACTTGATTCAACGTGGCTTCTATCGTCATGGGATCATAGTCCTTTTCAATGAATCTCTGGGTCAGGGTTCCTGCTTGACATTCAAAGTCATCTAGAGATGTACGATTGCGTTTGATTTGGAGGTACTGTCCTTTTGGGACTCCCTCCAACCATGGCCTGTGATGACAGGCCCACAACCTTAATAGTGAGGTCTAAAAAGTGGATCACACTTTGACTCATCTCGAAATTAAGTTTTATGCCTCTATTGTTCTGATTAAGCGTATTCAGAAAAGCAGTAAGTGAAATGGAATCACCCTTCCATGGGAGGAGGATGTCATCTATATACCTTGCCCACTGGGCCAAATTGGTCTCCTGCTGGGCATAGATGGAATCCTCCTCCCATTTGGCCATAAATAGATAGGCCACACTTGGTGCATGTTTAGCTCCCATTGCAACACCTCTGTTTTGGAGGAAGTATAAACCAGAAGTAGTTGTGTGATGCTGCAAACTTAAGAAGGTAGAAACCAAACCAGAAACCCTGTCCGAATAGTATGATACTGCAGATATACCCAGAACATGAGGAATTATTGTATATAGAGAGGCAACATCTGCCGTCACAAGCCACCAACCTTCATGAAACTGACAGTTCCCAATCAGGTTTATGGCCGCTCTCGTGTCCTTAATGTAAGAAGGCATTTTTTTAACCAATGGCTGAAGGCAAGTATCGATGTATTTGCCCACCCGGGACATCACGGAATCAATACCACTAATAATAGGGCGTCCCAAATGTAGCAAGGTCTCTGGCCTTGTCCAGTCTAATGAGAACATTCCAAGCCAGAGATAGCTGACATACTTCAATATGTAGTGGGTTGTAAGGTATAGTGGGTGCAAAGGTGGTGAAAACCATTGGGCACCAGACACTTCTTGGATGTGAAAGAGGTTTTATTTCTCTTAACAGACCTTTTTGTATTTTTGGGGGAAGAGGGTTAGGGCCAGGACACCCTTAAGTAGTTGTAGATTCAATTGGCAGAGTCCGAGATTTCAATAGGAGGACAGCCGTGCAGGGAAAGGCCCTAGCAAGGTGCCACATCTCCACATGCAGGAATGCTGTCTCCTGTGGCAACAGTCTTTAACAGTTCCTAGCTCAAACATAGCAGTTCCTTCAGCTTCACTACAACTGCTTCTTGTAGTTCCTCAACACAGCTTCCCTTCCACCTCCAACCATGACAGGCTCTCCGACCGACAGTACTGCCACCCTGGCCAGACCGCAAGCCGCAGTCCCAAACTTGCAATGCCCTCTCACGTCTGGATAGGCCCTCACACAGCCTGGCAGCCAGATGCACCGGGATAGGCCCAATCTCTGGCCTAGCAGCCCGGGACACACGACACACGTCCACCCAGACAGCCATCCGGGTGGCACAGAACATAGTTCACATGACCTCACCCGAATATATATAGGTTCTCCCAGCAGGCCAAGGGATTTAAGAAAACCCCTGCCCATTGGCTGAGATACCCCATATACTCATAAAACTGACCTTGGGTTGCCTTCTCATATCTAGCACCACCAAGTACCCGGCCACCTAGTGGTAGAAGAGAAAAGTGCAACAAGGCCAAACTACTCTTGGCAAGTAAATTTGTGAGGAGCTCCCTGACGAAACCTCAGGGTGCCTCATCCTCCCTCTGCCCAAGAAACTGCGTCTCGGAGTTTGTAGGAAAAAAATATAATTTGAGCTCCCAAGCCTGAGAGCGAATGTCCTGGCAAAAACTGGGATGGATGAGGAAATAGGAAAAGGGTTAACAGTATAACAATAGAATAACATAGGTGTGACCTGCTACATAAATAAACATTGGTATCACATGAAAAATAGCTAGTCGCGTATGACATTCAAATATCCCAAAATTTTTTATACATTTTGAAAGCAAGTAAGCAGTAATGCTATTACCTATCTATCTAATATATACAGTCGTAACAAATAAATAGAGGGTTAGTGTTGTTATTGGTTAGATCCCTGTCTCTCCTTAGCCAAGCAAGATGCACCAACACAGCAACACCTGAAAGAGAGAAATCAAAACAATGCAAATACAGCCTACCCTATAAGAACATGGAAAATGTAAAACATTCTATACATGTCTACATTATTTACATCTTGAAAGCAGGCCCCATTTTCATCGAGAATGCCACCCCCTTTCCTAATCAGTAAAGAACTGTAAAACTTCAGAATGCTTTGATCAGTAACAGTCCGGACATATGTGTTGGAGTTCATTATTTGAAGAAATAGGCAATCATTTCCCTATCACAGCCTATTCTAACTAGCTACATGCTCAGTGTCCATGACAGGTTACCGTTCATTAACTTTACTCCAAATGGACCACATTTCCCAGCAGTTCCTTTTCTTCTTCCAAAGGCAACTCCAGGCAAAAGAGCATGGCTGCATCTCAGGCAACAAGCAACCAAGTTATGGTGCAAGGTAGTGATGTAGTAGTAGTGGGTGGTTATTATTTAGTTGTTATTATAATGATGTGAGTAATTTCCAGCAGCAACCATATTCTTCCAGGGAGAAGCATTTATTGAAACTTCAGACAGAACAAAGTCCATAAGATACTTGCAACAGATGACAAAATCCAACTGAGTAAATATAAAATAGGTGACAGGCACCTTCAGAGAACCCAGTTCCTTCTGTTACCTTCATGGAGAATGAAAAGACTGATTGCCAGCTTATGCACCTTATACACCAAAGGGCTGAGCAATTCGATTGGCCATTTCTATTAAGCCTTTGACTTGCTTCTGTCTTTCAGAGTGACAGACAATGACCCCTAGCCGTAAACAGCTGCAGTCATAAATTGCCCTAATTTGCATTTGTGCATATTAACATCAACATAGCACAAAGTCACTATCTGTCCCCTTTGATATGTGGAGTAAATATTGTTTAGTCAGTATCCCCTTTGATCAACAAGTCCCCTTTGAAATGTGTAATTAAATTAACAGACCATGCTTCACATACCTAGGTACTGTACTGTATTGCACTGTATGTGTACACATATACAATAACCTACATAAATTGGCCAACATATTACAACATATACCCTACTTGGGTTGGTTCTAACTACTAGAACTGACCCATAAATCAAGCAACAAACATATCATTATGCTTTGAGGTACTAAATGCTTTACAATGGCTCATATAAAATATAAAGTTGAAACTGGTTACATCTCTCTTCGCCAGCCTCTAAAATATCCCCATGAAACAGTTATTAGATCATGACTGGGAAAGGATTTGGTAAACATCAGTGGCCTGTATAGCTTTAAGGCCTTATTTCAAAGCTTGCCGTTTCTTCAGTATATCACAACAAAATCTTGAATATTGCACAAAGACAAGCTGGTGTCACAGTCCAGTCTTTGGTCTGACTTTATCACATCTTTCACCATCTCACTGAAAGTAAACTTGGTATGCTCTGGGAGTTCCAGTCCACATAAGTTCAGGATTCTCTCATCTCCAGGCTCAAGGGTTTCATTTTTAAAGATGCTTTTACACAAACACCAGCAAATCCTGAAATTCTACTTCCATCTTTATAGTAAGAAGAACTATCAATGTACCAGCACTTCAATGTCAAAAGGTTTGGATAAGCAGTAAAAATTCTGTGCTGCAAACTATTTCCTTGCACTTGACATCCATGAGCTTAAATCTGTAGTCCATCTTGCAAGCCTTTTATAATTCACATTTGCTTCTTTCCATTTTACATTTGAGCAATGATGACCTGTTGTGTACCTGTCAAGTACCTAAATTTGTTGATTGCCAGCCACAATTTGCTTTTGTAATTTGCTGTAGGCCGACCCCTCATTGCCTTCATAGCAGTTACTTGGATCATTCAGTCCATAATTCCACCTGAGTGGGACCACACAATGGTTCAGATAGTATCAGCTTGACATCAGTGTTTATCAGATCATCTTTTCATCCATATCTGTCATAGCCTTCAGCATATTATAAACAGCTGTTTCAACAAAGTTCAAATCATGACTAGAGTGATTAATTTCCTTCACCCCTCTTATAAATTTAGGAAGACCACCCAACATACTATCTTCAACTCACTCTAAGTATACAAATACTCACACACCCAGTAATTTATGCTATTCCAAGCCATTGTGCAACATCTCACCTTAGATGTCAAATATATTGATATCAATATGCATTTTGTAATTTGTGCAGTTGTTATGAACATTATTTTAGGTTTAAATGCTTCTCTCTGGTTTTAAGATAAAGTTCAAGAAATAAAACATAATGAAAATAGAATATTAAAAGAAAAATAGATCTTGGAAAGGGAAAAAATAAAAAAATAAAAAATAGGGTGTTGGGAAAAAAAGGTCCATTGCTTGATGAATATTGAGAGAGTCCATTATTTTTAAAGTCTTTGTAACAGCCTGTTCACAAGCCAACAATGTCAGATACTTCTGTGCTTCTGCTATTCACATTCAAATGAGTATCTCCAGCAATATCTGAAAGACAAAAAAACACCAACAAAGATTCATTAGCAAGGTCCTTAAACATTGTTTGTTGTTAAAACAAAGTACTATTTACATGTTTACAGTTTGAAGCTAATTTACTCCCACTGCCAGAGAAGTATAATTTGCACTCAAAGACAGATCTTGAAGGACCCCAACCTTCTCAAAGACAGATCTTGAAGGTCCCCAACCTTCTGTCCACATCTATGACACCCTGTAACCTCTTCAACTGTTTGCGAAGATACATTTTTAGAAGTTCTCTTCTAATTCACCCCCTCTACTGCCATAGGAGTGTAATTTGCATTCAAAAACAGATCTGGAGAATATACATCTCCTGCTATCCCAATCCCTATGGTATCCTGTAATATCCTGAATTGTTTCAATAATGGGTCATGTTCCCCTCTCATCTTGTCATACTCATTTTTCAGATGGTCATATTGCTGTTTTAACTGAGAAAACGGTATCCAGGTCTTGGACCTTTACTTATTATTTTGATCAGCTCTGTTTTTCATATTAACATCACCTATATTTGACCCAGAGTTTTCTCTCTTGCTGTTATCATTAGATACTATCTTCTGATCTTCACGATCAGTATTTGCCCTAAACAATGTGGCTAAATCAATTTTTACAGCTTGCTCATTTGACGTTCTCCATAAATGATCTGCTCTCAACATAATGTCTTTTAAATCATGAGGATTTGGGGTAAATAAAGAAATATTTTGTTTGATATATTCATGCAAAGCGTCTAGAACCATACTCATATGTACCAAGCCTCCACGCTCAAATGCAAGATTATTACCTACCAATAATTCCATATTAGTAGCTATCCTGTGTGACAATTCATAGGGAGATCCACTTTGCATTTGTTGGATCTTCCCATGAATAGTAACATCAGAACATACACCATACAAAACAAACAATAATTCCAGTAATATGTCCCTTGTCCTCAGAGGCTGAATACAGATCTGTTTAATTCATCCAAAGACCATTTGCTATAGAATTTTGTAAAACTCTAAGTCAGATGGGTTTAGACTGTACATATCTCTGACCTGCTGCAAGTCACAAAACCATTTTAAAAATCTATTCAAACTATTCCTATTTCTTTAAGAATTGTGTCTAATCCTTTTGGTTTCAAAGGCTTCATTACAAGCTGAACTTCCCCAACATTATTATTATTGTTATAAACTGTAGTGGTCACAGTGGATAATGAATGTGGCAATGTATTATCTGATTTAATATGAGGTTCTGTTTCATTTGATAGAAAGTTTGTATTTTTCTGCAGATTGCTAAATCCAAGTTTTGATGCATATCTGCATGCCTGAGTTCTCTTCTCTAATTCCATAATTCTTAATTTCAATCTCTCATTTTCCTCTGATAATTTATCACAACTTTTCGATTTCTCAAGCAAAGCTTCTCCAATGGTAACTGCATGCAATTTTAAATTTACAGTCTCAGTTTCTGATTGGTTTTGTAACCTCTGACAAACCTTGTTGCTATTATTAGCTGCATTCTGTAACTGGGCAATTTCCTCAACCTTACCCCTCAAAGAACTTTCCATAGTTAAACGGCAAGATAACAAGCCCTGCACAATACAACCTTTTGTTTTACTTTCTGAAATTTTATTATCAAACACATTTTTCTCTAAAAAATCCGTCATCATAGTCCACGTCTGCTTACATTTTTCTGGAATTTCATAAGGACCGCCATGACGCTTAATATATTTAAATACCCATCTGTTAACTTTATAAGAACTGACACTCACATTGAGTAAGCATTTTGGCTATATTACTAATAATTTAGAAAAAAGGAAATACTGTATTTATTGGCGTATAACACTCACTTTTTCACCATGAAAATCGAGTGCAAATAGCGTGTGCGTGTTATACGCCAATACTTCAATTTCAGCTGCCTCGGAGGCAACGGGGGGGGGGGGGGGTGTCAGATTACATACAGTGAGAATCTCCTGTTTACTTGGCGGCCTCTGTAATAAGAAGTCAATAGATGGCAATGGCGAGGCTGCTGCATTTATGGCAATGGCGAGGCTGCTGCATTGATGGCAATGGTGAGGCTGCTGCGTTGATGGCAATGGTGAGGCTGTATTGATGTGGACTAATAAGGCTCCATTGATGGCACTTGTGAGGCTGCAGGTGGGCATTAATCAGGCTGCATTGATGGCAATGGTGAGGCTGCAGATGGGCACTGACCCTTATTTTGCTTCAAAGTTTCTTATTTAAAATTTAAGTTTTTTCCTGAAACTTCCCTCTTAAAATGAATGTGCGTGTTATACGCCTGTGCGTGTTATATGCCGATAAATACGGTATTTTACTCACCACATTTGAGGCTCCACCTTGAAGTTACTCCTTCAGCTTCCAGTTCAGTTTTTCTGGTACACAACAGTCTTTTTGTTCAGTTTCCAGTCTCCAGAGAATAATTCTGGGGTTCCAAACTTGTTCAATTTTGTAGGTCACACTTAAGTCACCACCAGACTTGGACACCAGACACCACCAGTCTGAGCATCACAGCACAGCTCTTTGGTCTCCACCAGACTTCTATTTCAACTGCTGGGGTTCTTAGGCTTATAATCTTCTCCAGGTCTTGGGGCTCAAAACTTCTTTCCTGGATCCTCATGGCCTTCTGCTACCTCACAGGATTGTTGTCATCACCGCCAAATCCTGAAAATGCTCTTCTGGTCACTTGAACTGGCGGGAAGTGTCAAAAGACCAGGCTGATCCTCCCCCTGAGGAATGAGACTTGGTGGTTCTTCCCCACATTGATAGTAAACACGACAACATAGTCTATAAGAAGGGTAAATGTTACTTGCCAACTTAACACGGAGCCAGACGAAATCCCAATGGAGCTGAAGCCGGTTGCTGTAGGCGACTGCTGCGAGGACAACGCCTTAGCCCCACGTTGGGCGCCAAATGTAGCAAGGTCTCTGGCCTTGTCCAGTCTAAAGAGAGCTTTCCAAGCCAGATATAGCTGACATCCTTCAATATGTAGTGGGTTTGTGAGGCATAGTGGGTGCAAAGGTGGTGAAAGTCATTGGGAGCCAGACACTTCTTTGATGTAAAAGAGGTTTTATTTCTCTTAACAGTCTTTTTTGTATTTTTGGGGGAAGAGGGTTAGGGCCAGGAAACCCCTAAGTAGTTTTAGATTCAATTGGCAGACTCAGAGACTGCAATAGGACAGCTGTGCAGGGAAAGGCCCCAGCAAGGTGCCACATCTGCACATGTAGGAATGCTGTCTCCTATGGCAACAGTCTTTAACAGTTCCTAACTCAAACATATCAGTTCCTTCAACTTCACTACAACTGCTTCTTGTAGTTTCTCAACACTGAGCTTTAGCATCAACTTGACAGCCAGAGAAGTGAGATTCAAAGAAGGAGAGGTCAGCAATGGCAGTCTCCATTAATCTCTAATGGTGTACAGTAAAGTAAAGCATTATAGATGCCCCATCTATCAATAGTGGTATCAAAGCAGAACTCTAGCTCAATGTTTCTTATCCGGGGTGCCATCTGTCTTCCCCTGGGGTGCCGTGAGCATGGGACTCAGTTTGCCTTGAATCTGCATGATGAGTTGGTGCAGTGCAGGCGGGCCGGTTTCCAGCACCATAACAACCAGTAACGATCTATGGCAACAGTCTTTAACAGTTCCTAACTCAAACATATCAGTTCCTTCAACTTCACTACAACTGCTTCTTGTAGTTTCTCAACACTGAGCTTTAGCATCAACTTGACAGCCAGAGAAGTGAGATTCAAAGAAGGAGAGGTCAGCAATGGCAGTCTCCATTAATCTCTAATGGTGTACAGTAAAGTAAAGCATTATAGATGCCCCATCTATCAATAGTGGTATCAAAGCAGAACTCTAGCTCAATGTTTCTTATCCGGGGTGCCATCTGTCTTCCCCTGGGGTGCCGTGAGCATGGGACTCAGTTTGCCTTGAATCTGCATGATGAGTTGGTGCAGTGCAGGCGGGCCGGTTTCCAGCACCATAACAACCAGTAACGATCTAATTCTAGGACACATGGCATCATTCGTTTCTATGGTGATGGCGACCGGCTCACCTGCACCATGACAATGCATGATTCTGATTTAGGGCAGGCGACATACATAGCTGTCCCTAGCATTCAGGGGATAATGGAAGTCTGTCTCATCCAGTCCTCCCTCTCTCTCCACCCGAAACGCTACTGGAGGCAAAAGGTAGGGCTCTGATGTGAAGAGGGGACTGTGTGAATGGGATGCTCTATGATGGAGGAGGCTGTAGGATGGGGGCTCTTTGATTGGGGAGCTCTGTGATGGGAGGATTCTATTATATGATTGAAGGAATCGTATATAGCCAGCCCGTATAAAGGGGGACTGTGATGTAATGGTGGACCTCTGATGTGATGGGTAACCTCTGACTTGATGGGTGAACCTCTAATGTGATGGGGGAACTTCTGATGTGATGGTGGAACCTCTGATTAATGGGATGATGGGACCTCTGATGTGAATGGAGGACTCGTGTTTAGCCATGTATAAGGTTACTGTGATGTTATGGGGACTCTGGTGTGATGGGTGAACCTTTTATGCAACGGCGAGACCTCTGTAGTGATGGGGGAGCCTCTGTAGTGATGGGAGAGCCTATGATGTCAAGTGGAGCTTCTGATGTAATGGGAGGACCGCTGATGTGGTGGGGGAACCTCTGATGTAATAAGGAACCTCTGATGTGAAGGGAGGGAGCTCCGATGTGAAGGGAGGGAGCTCTGATGTGAAGCGAGGGAGCTCTGATGTGAAGGGAGGACCTCTGATTGTAAAGGGAGGGAGCTCTGGTGCGAAGGGAGGACCTCTGATTGTAAAGGTAGGGACCACTGATGTGAAGGTAGGGACCACTGTTGTGAAGGGAGGGACCTCTGTTGTGAAGGGAGGGACCTCTGTTGCAAAGGGAGGGGCCTCTGATTGATGGGGGGACCTCTAATGTGAGGTTCATTTCACAAAGGAGATTGCGTGCATCATCCCAGGCTCAGGTTTTCCATAGATAAGTAACATTTACTTATTTTTCATTTTAGACTGGGGTGCCTCAAGGTTTTGCAAACTTTTAAAGGGCCCCATGACTGAAAAAGGTTGAAAAACACCGCCCTAGGTAAATCTTTTTTGTTCCATATAAAAATATAAGTTAAGGGCGCAATGGACATATAATAATGAGTATACAGTGTAAATCAATTAATGAAGTGCACAAGTAAATGATACATCAAAAATGTCTATGATAAACATATGTGATCAAATCTTCTTGTGTATGCTCCAACACCATAAATTAAAGTGCAATGTGCTTCAAAATATTGCATATGAAAGTGCTTCACCCGAAGTGATAATGAAATGCGCTCACCAGACAGAGTGACCATAAAGCATGAATTTTATAGGGAAATCCATGATCAATGATACAGTCAGCTCCATAAATATTATGACATTGACACAATTCTAATCTTTTTGGCTCTATACACCACCACAATGGATTTGAAATGAAACAAACAAGATGTGCTTTAACTGCAGACTTTCAGCTTTAATTTGAGGGTATTTACATCCAAATCAGGTGAACCGTGTAGGAATTACAACAGTTTGTATATGTGCCTCACACTTTTTAAAGGACCAAAAGTAATGGGACAGGTTAACTATCATCCATCAAACTTTCACTTTGTATTACTTGGTTGCAAATCCTTTGCAGTTAATTACAGCCTGAAGTCTGGAACGCATAGACATCACCAAACGCTGGGTTTCATCCCTGGTGATGCTCTGCCAGGCCTCTACTGCAACTGTCTTCAGTTCCTGCTTGTTCTTTGGGCATTTTCCCTTCAGTTTTGACTTCAGCAAGTGAAATGCATGCTCAGTCGGATTCAGGTCAGGTTATTGACTTGGCCATTGCATAACATTCCACTTCTTTCCCTTAAAAAACTCTTTGGTTGCTTTCGCAGTATGCTTCGGGTCATTGTCCATCTGAACTGTGAAGCGCCGTCCAATGAGTTCTGAAGCATTTTGCTGAATATGAGCAGATAATATTGCCCGAAACACTTCAGAATTCATCCTGCTGCTTTTGTCAGCAGTCGCATCATCAATAAATACAAGAGGACCAGTTCCATTGGCAGCCATACATGCCCACGCCATGGCACTACCAACACCATGCTTCACTGATGAGGTGGTATGCTTTGGATCATAAGCAGTTCCTTTCCTTCTCCATACTCTTCTCTTCTCATCACTCTGGTACAAGTTGATCTTGGTCTCATCTGTCCATAGGATGTTGTTCCAGAACTGTGAAGGCTTTTAGATGTTGTTTGGCAAACTCTAATCTGGCCTTCCTGTTTTTGAGGCTCACCAATGGTTTTTATCTTGTGGTGAACCCTCTGTATTCACTCTGGTGAAGTCTTCTCTTGATTATTGACTTTGACACACAGACACCTACCTCCTGGAGAGTGTTCTTGATCTGGCCAACTGTTGTGAAGGGTGTTTTCTTCACCAGGGAAAGAATTCTTCGCTCATCCACCACAGTTGTTTACCGTGGTCTTCCAGGTCTTTTGGTGTTGCTGAGCTCACCGGTGCATTCTTTCTTTTTAAGGATGTTCCAAACAGTTGATTTGGCCACATCTAATGTTTTTGCTATCTCTCTGATGGTTTTTTTTTTTTTTCAGCCTAATGATGGCTTGCTTCACTGATAGTGACAGCTCTTTGGATCTCATATTGAGATTTGACAGCAACAGATTCCAAATGCAAATAGCACACTTGAAATGAACTCTGGACCTTTTATCTGCTCCTTGTAAATGGGATAATGAGGGAATAACACACCTGGCCATGGAACAGCTGAGCAGCCAATTGTCCCATTACTTTTGGTCCCTTAAAAAGTGTGAGGCACATATACAAACTGTTGTAATTCCTACAACGTTCACCTGATTTGCATGTAAATACCCTCAAATTAAAGCTGAAAGTCTGCAGTTAAAGCACATCTTGTTCGTTTAATTTCAAATCTATTGTGGTGGTGTATAGAGCCAAAAAGATTAGAATTGTGTAGATGTCCCAATATTTATGGACCTGACTGTATATCCCCTTCAGGTATCTCATGAGTCTTTCATGTGCAGAAGAAACTGGATCCCAATCCAATAGGCAGATTTTAAACGTAAGTGTCTTCACCTTACATATCCTCTACTGCATACAACCAACTTGCATCAAGTGATTCTGTGAAATAGCTCCACCACAGAGAACCACAAAAGGCATGAAATAGTATGGTATTGCTTTTTTAATTGCTTAAAATTAGCACTTACATGGTCCAGCATAGGTTCAGCAAACAAACAAGCCTCTCAAGGGGAAACAGAAGCCGGTCCAACGCTGCTGTGTGACTCGCGGCGTGCGCAATGCATCTCAGCTTACCGAGCGGAAGTGGAGGGCTCCTAGTGTTATGTGTGTTAGGCCTCGCTTCTGTGCATTTTGCGCTTTAGCGTGTGTCATCAGGAAGTGGGTCTGACGCCATTTTGCTGGAGCCTAAATACTAACAGGTCGGCCGCCATTGCTCAGAGTCAGCCTTAATACTTTCCTTTATCAAAAAAGCCATGAGGAAATGTTAACTTACCAAAAAATTACCAAATAAAAAGCACTTTCTGCTTACCCTTTAGGCATTCATATATACACATAAAATAAATGCAGCAAAAACACTTTTAACCACTTGACGACCGCCTCACGCCGATGTACGTCGGCAAGGTGGCACGGACAGGCAAAATCATGTACATATACGTGATTTGCCTTCCGCGGGTGGGGGGTCAGATCGGACCCCCCCCCCGGTGCCCGAGGCAGTCGCCATTTCTTCCCGGGCGATGAGAGGTCAGGGGGAGGCCATCCATTGTTGGCCACCCCCTCCCGATCGCTCCCGGCGAATGAAAATGCTTCCTTTCCCTCTGTAATGTAAACAGAGGGAAAGGAAGTGATGTCATCCCTCCTTGAGCCGGTCTTTTCATCCCGGCGCCAAGGAGAGAAGACATCAAGTAAGTCTGCACAACACTACACTAACAGTAGAACAAGCCAGGCACACTTGTCACCCCCCATCACCCCCCGATCACCCCCCTGTACCCCCTGTCACTCTGACACCAATAGCATTTTTTTTTTTTTGCATTGGTGTCAGTTTGTGTCAGTTACAAGTGTTAGGGCAGTTAGGTTAGCCCCCTTTAGGTCTAGGGTACCCCCCCTTAGGTCCAGGGTACCCCCCTAACCCCCCCTAATAAAGGTTAACCCCTTGATTACCCCCCGTCACCAGTGTCGCTAAGCGATCGTTTTTCTGATCGCTGTATTAGTGACACAGGTGACGCTAGTTAGGGAGGTAAGTATATAGGTTCGCTGTCAGTGTTTTATAGCGACAGGGACCCCCATATACTACCTGCTAAAGGTTTTAACCCCCTGATTGCCCCCTAGTTAACCCTTTCACCAGCGATCACCGTTTAAGTGTTACGGGTGACGCTGGTTAGCTAGTTTGTTTTTTGTAGTTTATTATAGTTTATTATAGTTTTAGGGCACCCGCCGTTTATTACCTTATAAAGGTTTAACCCCCTAATTGCCCGGCGGTGATATAAATTACGTTTTTAGGGTCAGCTAAGGTCTGCGTCGCCCCAGGCAGCGTCAGGTTAGCGCCAGTACCGCTAAAACCCACGCACGCAGCATACACCTCCCTTAGTGCTATAGTATCTGAGCGGATCGATATCTGATCCGATCAGATCTATACTCCCCAGCAGTTTAGGGTTCCCATAAACACAGTGTTAGCGGGATCAGCCCAGATACCTGCTAGCACCTGCGTTTTGCCCCTCGGCCCAGCCCTGCCCAGCCCACCCAAGTGCAGTATCGATCGATAACTGACACTTACAAAACACTAAGCACACATAACTGCAGCGTTCGCAGAGTCAGGCCTGATCCCTGCGATCGCTAACAGTTTTTTGGTAGCGTTTTGATACAGTCGCTGACAGTCAGGAGCTTTTTTGCCTGTGAGTCTCACTAGTGTACTCCTAAATTTAGAGCCCAAAATGGCAAATCGAAGGTACACTAGTGAAGAGGCCTACACGTTTCTGAGCATGACAGATAGTGAAGAGGAAGTCACTCATCTGTCAAGTTCAGGCTCAGAATATGATCCTGTAGAGGACAGCGGCTCCGTGACAGATAGCTCTGACGACGGAGTTGTGGTCCCTGCTAAGGTCAGGCGTACCAGACCCCAATCTTCTTCTGTCCTTGAAGTGCAAGAACCGCAGGGCTCTCGTATGGAGCAGAGAAGTACTAGCGCCGCTATTCCTTCTGGTGAACTGGCAAGCACCAGCGGCCTAGTACACCCTGGTCGTACATCCAGCACTGCAGTATCACGTGGTGACGTGGCGAGTCCCATAAGTGCAGTTCAAGCTGGTGAGGTGGCAAGCACTAGTAGTGTCCCGCTGCCACCAAGAAGACAAAGACAGGCCCGTCGTGCCCATAGTGCCCTTCCTGCTGCATTCGCCAATCCGAATTGGGAACCCACCACTTCTGCAGCACCCGTACTTCCCCCTTTCACTGGCCAACCCGGAATTCAGGTGGAAACAGTTGACTTTACGCCACTGGATTTTTATTCACTGTTTTTCACCGAAGATCTCTATAGATCTATTGTGGACCAAAGCAATTTATACGCTGGTCAACACATCGCCGCTAATCCCCAGTCCTCCGCCAGAGATTGGAGACCAATTACGGTCTCCGAATTTAAGATCTTTCTGGGCCTTTCCCTCCTCATGGGGTTGAATAAAAAGAGTAAGTTGCGATCATATTGGTCCACTGACCCAATTTACCATTCGCCCTTGTTCTCTGCTTCCATGGCCAGGGCACGATACGAGCAGATTTTGCGGTTCATGCACTTCAACGACAATGAACTCTGTCGTCCTCGTGGAGACCCTGCATACGATCGGCTCTACAAAATTCGGGCACTCGTAAACCACTTCAACCAACGTTTTGCAAACTTGTTTACCCCCCATCAAGTTGTCTGCATTGATGAGTCCCTGATTACATTTTCTGGCCGCTTGTCATTCAAACAGTACCTTCCCAGCAAGCGTGCCAGATACGGGGTCAAGATGTATAAGCTCTGTGACAGGGCCACAGGCTATACATATAGTTTTATGGTTTACGAGGGAAAAGATAGTCACGTAGAGCCGACAAACTGCCCTGACTACATAGGAAGCGCTGGCAAGATAGTGTGGGACTTGGTTTCACCCTTATTCAGAAAGGGGTACCACTTGTACGTGGACAATTATTATACGAGCGTGCCACTTTTTAGTCACTTGTTTGATCATCAGATTGGAGCATGTGGCACCGTGCGACCTAATCGCCGGGGCTTTCCCCAGCGGCTTGTAGATTCCCGTCTTAGGCTGGGGGAGAGAGCCTGCTTGAAGTATAATAATTTGCTCGCTATGAAGTGGAGGGATAAGAAGAATGTTTTCATTCTCACCTCCCTTCATGCAGACACGACGACCCAAATTCCTACGGCGACTGGTGTTGTGGAGAAACCCCTCTGTGTCCACGAATACAACCTTAATATGGGAGGGGTGGACCTCAACGACCAGTTGTTGGCGCCGTACCTAGTTGCCCGTAAGGCCAGACGCTGGTACAAAAAAGTGTCTGTTCATTTATTTCAATTGGCTTTGCTGAACGCTCATGTGCTATACAGAGCTGCAGGACGGACTGGATCCTTCCTTAAATTCCAGGAAGAGATCGTCAGAGCCCTTCTGTTTCCCGACGGTGCTCTACCTCACCTTCCCCAACCAAATGCAGTAAGCCGGCTGCATGAGAGGCATTTTCTTTATGCCATCCCGAGTACCCCTACCCAACGAGCCCCCCAAAAAAGATGTGGTGTCTGCAGCAAGCGCGAATTTAGGCGTGACACCCGGTCTTATTGTCCCTCTTGTCCTGGCAATCCTGGTCTTTGCATGGGTGAATGCTTTGAACGCTACCATACACTAGTTGAGTATTAGCGTAGGGTTCAGCACTGCACAGACTAGGCACACTAACACAGGGTCTCCCAAGATGCCATTGCATTTTGAGAGACCCAAACCTGGAACCAGTTACAAAAGTTAAAAGTTACTAAAAAAAGTGTAAAAAAAAAAAAATAAAAACACAAAAAAATATAAAATAAAAAAAACAAAAATAGTTGTTGTTTTATTGTTCTCTCTCTCTCTATTCTCTCTCTATTGTTCTGTTCTTTTTTACTCTATTCTATTCTGCAATGTTTTATTGTTATTATGTTTTACCATGTTTGCTTTTCAGATTTTTTATACTTTACTGTTTACTGTGTTTTGTTGGTAACCATTTTATTGTTTTCAGGTACGCCATTCAGTTGCAGCGCAGATTTATTTATCTTGACAGCAACAGCGTTTGCTCCCACGATATATAAAGCCGTGACTCCAGCGCTGTCGGAGGTGATTTCACCACCACAGTTACATACTTCAGCATATATGCCGAAGCGTGGGGGCAGCAGTGGGTGGAGGAGCAATTTGCTCCTGCCTTTTGTGGGAGGATGCCCCCATGCTTCGGCATATATATATTTTAGGCACAGGTTGCGTTAAATGTTTTATTTTTTACTATTTTTTTTTTTGTATTTGCTTTGCAGGTATGTTAAGTCTTACTGTTATACTGTAATGTTACTTTTTTTTATTGTTAACCATCATTTGCTTAGCAGGTACGCCATTCAGTTGCAGCGCGGATTTATTTATCTTGACAGCAACAGCGTTTGCTCCCACGATATATAAAGCCGTGACTCCAGCGCTGTCTGAGGTGATTTCACCACCACAGTTACATACTTCAGCATATATGCCGAAGCGTGGGGGCAGCAGTGGGTGGAGGAGCAATTTGCTCCTGCCTTTTGCGGGAGGATGCCCCCATGCTTCGGCATATATATATTTTAGGCACAGGTTGCGTTAAATGTTTTATTTTTTACGTTTTTTTTTTTGTATTTGCTTTGCAGGTATGGTAAGTCTTACTGTTATACTGTAATGTTACTTTGTTTTATTGTTAACCATCATTTGCTTAGCAGGTACGCCATTCAGTTGCAGCGGAGGTGATTTCATCACCACAGTTACATACTTCAGCATATATGCCGAAGCGTGGGGGCAGCAGTGGGTGGAGGAGCGATTTGCTCCTGCCTTTTGCGGGAGGATGCCCCCATGCTTCGGCATATATAAATGGTGCATGTATGCCCATCATTAGAAGTGGGTGGATGAAGGGAGGTATTCTAATGGTGGGCATACCCACCGATCAATATCTTTTTTTCGTTCAGCCCACAGGCTTCATGAAAAAAAAGTTTACAATATATGCCCAACAAGGACCAGCAACGTACTGGTATGTTGCTGGACTTTGAGTGGTTATAACAGAATGATGCCTGCAGGTTTAGGTATCATCTTGGTATCATTCTTTTCAGCCAGCGGTCAGCTTTCATGTAAAAGCAATCCTAGCAGCTAATTAGCCTCTAGACTGCTTTTGCAAGCAGTGGGAGGGAATGCCCCCCCCCCCGTCTTCCATGTTTTTCTCTGGCTCTCCTGTCCCAACAGGGAACCTGAAAATGCAGCCGGTGATTCAGCCAGCTGACCATAGAGCTGATCAGAGACCAGAATGGCTCCAAACATCTCTATGGCCTAAGAAACCGGAAGCTACGAGCATTTCATGACTTAGATTTCGCCAAATGTAAACAGCGCCATTGGGAAATTGGGAAAGCATTTTATCACACCGATCTTGGTGTGGTCAGATGCTTTGAGGGCAGAGGAAAGATCTAGGGTCTAATAGAGCCCAATTTTTTAAAAAAAGAGTACCTGTCACTACCTATTGCTATCATAGGGGATATTTACATTCCCTGAGATAACGATAAAATTAATAAAAAAAAAATAAAAATGAAAGGAACAGTTTAAAAATAAGATAAAAAAGCAAAAAAATAATAAAGAAAAAAAAAAAAAAAAAGCACCCCTGTCCCCCCCTGCTCTCGCGCAAAGGCGAACGCAAGCGTCGGTCTGGCGTCAAATGTAAACCGCAATTGCACCATGCATGTGAGGTATCACCGCGAAGGTCAGAACGAGTGCAGTAATTTTAGCAGTAGACCTCCTCTGTAAATCTAAAGTGGTAACCTGTAAAGGCTTTTAAAGGCTTTTAAAAATGTATTTATTTTGTCGCTGCTGCACGTTTGTGCGCAATTTTAAAGCATGTCATGTTTGGTATCCATGTACTCGGCCTAAGATCATCTTTTTTATTTCATCAAACATTTGGGCAATACAGTGTGTTTTAGTGCATTCAAATTTTAAAAAGTGTGTTTTTTCCCCCAAAAATGCGTTTGAAAAATCGCTGCGCAAATACTGTGTGAAAAAAAAATATGAAACACCCACCATTTCAATCTGTAGGGCATTTGCTTTAAAAAAATATATAATGTTTGGGGGTTCAAAGTAATTTTCTTGCAAAAAAAAAAAAAATTTTTCATGTAATCAAAAAGTGTCAGAAAGGGCTTTGTCTTCAAGTGGTTAGAAGAGTGGGTGATGTGTGACATAAGCTTCTAAATGTTGTGCATAAAATGCCAGGACAGTTCAAACCCCCCCCAAATGACCCCATTTTGGAAAGTAGACACCCCAAGCTATTTGCTGAAAGGCATGTCGAGTCCATGGAATATTTTATATTGTGACACAAGTTGCGGGAAAGTTGTCACTAAATGATATATTGCTCAAACATGCCATGGGAATATGTGAAATTACACCCCAAAATACATTCTGTTGCTTCTCCTAAGTATGGGGATACCACATGTGTGGGACTTTTTGGGACCCTAGCCGCGCACGGGACCCCGAAAACCAAGCACCGCCTTCAGGCTTTCTAAGGGCGTAAATTTTTGATTTCACTCTTCACTGCCTAGCACAGTTTCGGAGGCCATGGAATGCCCAGATGGCAACCCCCCCCCCCCAAATGACCCCATTTTGGAAAATAGACACCCCAAGCTATTTGCTGAGAGGTATAGTGAGTATTTTGCAGACCTCACTTTTTGTCACAAACTTTTGAAAATTGAAAAAAGAAAAAAAAAATACATTTTTCTTGTCTTTCTTCATTTTCAAAAACAAATGAGAGCTGCAAAATACTCACCATGCCTCTCAGCAAATAGCTTGGGGTGTCTACTTTCCAAAATGGGGTCATTTGGGGGGGGTTTGTGCCATCTTGGCATTTTATGGCCTTCAAAACTGTGATAGGTAGTGAGGAGTGAAATCACAACTTAACGCCCTTAGAAATCCTGAAGCCGGTGCTTGGTTTTCGGGGCCCCGTATGCGGCTAGGCTCCCAAAAAGTCCCACACATGTGGTATCCCCGTACTCAGGAGAAGCAGCATAATATATTTTGGGGTGTAATTCCACATATGCCCATGGCATGTTTGAGCAATATATCATTTAGTGACAACTTTGTGCAAAAAAAAAAAAAATTGTCACTTTCCCGCAACTTGTGTAAAAAAATAAAGTATTCCATGGACTCAACATGCCTCTCAGCAAATAGCTTGGGGTGTCTACTTTCCAAAATGGGGTCATTTGGGGGGGTTTTGTGCCATCTGGGCATTTTATGGCCTTCAAAACTGTGATAGGTAGTGAGGAGTGAAATCAAAAATTTATGCCCTTAGAAATCCTGAAGGCGGTGATTGGTTTTCGGGGCTAGGCTCCCAAAAAGTCCCACACATGGGGTATCCCCATACTCAGGAGAAGCAGCTGAATGTATTTTGGGGTGCAATTCCACATAGGCCCATGGCCTGTGTGAGCAATATATCATTTAGTGACAACTTTTTGTTAATTTTTTTTTTTTTTTTGTCATTATTCAATCACTTGGGACAAAAAAAATAAATATTCAATGGGTTCAACATGCCTCTCAGCAATTTCCTTGGGGTGTCTACTTTCCAAAATGGGGTCATTTGTGGGGGTTTTGTACTGCCCTGCCATTTTAGCACCTCAAGAAATGACATAGGCAGTCATAAACAAAAAGCTGTGTAAATTCCAGAAAATGTACCCTAGTTTGTAGACGCTATAACTTTTGCGCAAACCAATAAATATACGCTTATTGACATTTTTTTTACCAAAGACATGTGGCCAAATAAATTTTGGCCTAAATGTATGACTAAAATTGAGTTTATTGGATTTTTTTTATAACAAAAAAATATCATTTTTTTTCAAAATTTTCGGTCTTTTTACGTTTATAGCGCAAAAAATAAAAACCGCAGAGGTGATCAAATACCATCAATAGAAAGCTCTATTTGTGGGAAGAAAAGGACGCAAATTTTGTTTGGGTACAGCATTGCATGACCGCGCAATTAGCAGTTAAAGCGACGCAGTGCCAAATTGGAAAAAGACCTCTGGTCCTTAGGCAGCATAATGGTCCGAGGCTCAAGTGGTTAATATATTTTTTTTAAAACAACATCGCATACAACTTTTTTTTTCAGTTGATAGAGGGAGGGGTTTGATTCTCTTTTGTTTGTTTGTTGCCTGTGTTCTGATTGGGGAGATTTCCCCAACCTTTGTTCCGGTGGCCATAAAAGTGATATACAATTCCAAATTGTATGGTTGTCTATGGCACAGATGTAGAAGAGGTATCTTCTGACCATGAAACCTGTTACAGTGACAGCTGCCAAAGGTGGAATTTCTCTTTAACTTTGAGGAAATTTATACTCACTTCTGGGACAGGAAGTGAAGGGAAATCTCCCTTAAGGGGACACAGGCAGCTGTAAAAACTTGACAGAGGTTCTAATCCTTCTACACATTATACAAACTTAAACCATTATGGTTCCGCCTTGTGTTTTGTTCCACCTTATGTGAACATGCCATGAGCTCATTTGGCCAAAGCCCAGTGGGAGACTCTTAGGGTATGTTAGCACAGCTACCTATTTTTCCATATTTCACCACTCACCACGACATGCTGTCCTGTTTTGCAATCCTGGTTGCATGCCAGATTGCACATGTGACTTTGAAGAAGATTATCTACTGTATAAGGAAAAGCACTGCCTCTTGCATTGGGGAAGATTTCAGGTATGTCAATGCAAAGCAGTAAACCCGATTTTTTTTTTTTTACCCTCCTTTTAACTGCTTCAGATCCGGGCCGTTGTAAAATGACGTCAACAGCGCGGATCTAAATTGCCGGGACGACGTCTATTGACGTCGTCCCGTGCATGAGCGGCCTGCGCGCCCCCTGCAGGGCGCGCGCGGCGCGCTCGGTGATCAGCGAGTCTATGAGACTCGCCTGATCACAGATCAGAGTAAGGGGTTGGTCCCGACCCCTTACCACATGATCAGCTGTCAGCCAATGACAGCTGATCATGTGATGTAAACAGAGCCGGTAATCGGCTATTTTTCCTCCTCGCGCTGACAGCGCGAGGAGGAAAAAAAAAACCCGATCACCGGCGGCCGTGATCGGGACATCAGTCCCGATCACGGCGATCTTCTGACACAAGGCAATAGGCAGCAGTGCTGCCTACCAGTGCCCACCAGCGTCACCCATCAGTGCCCACAGTGCCAACAATCAGCGCCACCCATCAGTGCCCACAGTGCTACCCATCAGTGCCCACAGTGCCACCCATCAGTGCCCACAGTGCCACCCATCAGTGCCCACAGTGCCACCCATCAGTACCACCCATCAGCACCCACATCAGTGCCACCCATCAACACCCACATCAGTGCAACCTATCAGTGCCCATCAGTGTCACCTACCAGTGCCCATAAGTGCCCATCAGTGCCACCCATCAGTGCCCCCCCATCAGTGGTACCTATCCGTGCCACCCATCCGTGCCACCCATTCGTGCCACCCATCCGTGCCACCCATCCGTGCCACCCATCCGTGCCACCCATCTGTGCCACCCATCTGTGCCACCCATCCGTGCCACCCATCCGTGGCCATCAGTGCCGCCTTATCTGTCCCCATCAGTGCCGCCTTATCTGTCCCCATCAGTGCCGCCTTAACTGTGCTTATCAGTGCCGCCTTAACTGTGCCCATCAGTGCCGCCTTATCTGTGCCTATCCGTGCCCATCAGTGCAGCCTATCAGTGCCCACCAGTGCCACCTCATCAGCGCATATCAATGAAGGAGAAAAATTACCTGTTTGCAAAATTTTATAACAAACTATTAAACATGATTTTTTTTTTTTTTCAAAAATTTCCATCTTTTTTTGTTTGTTTCGCAAAAAATAAAAATCCCAGATGTGATCAAATACCACCAAAAGAAAGCTCTATTTGTGGGAAAAAAATGATAAAAATTTCATTTGGGTACAGTGTTGTATGACCGCGCAATTGTCATTCAAAGTGTGACAGCGCTGAAAGCTCAAAATTGGTCTGGGCAGGAGGGGGGTTGAAGTGCCCAGTAAGCAAGTTGTTAAACATACTAATTCATTTTTTAGATCAAACCTTTCTGTTTTAATAACATTCCTTATTTCAGACCAAGTGATAACATCACTGGGTTTCTGTGCTTCTCTATTGAATGCAGGCAGATGATGGCTGGTGGGAGGGGCCAGCTGGGTACTATGCATAGCTTCCTGAAGACATCACAGCACCCTGCCTCAGTACTCCACTCAGGAGCCCTCAGCCCTGATGCAAGCAGCAGGCTTGCTTTTGGAACGAGTTATGAAAATATTGAAATGCCACATGGGCAAGTGTGATGCTAAGAGTCCGTGATTGGAAGAACTAAAATCCAATGAGTGAAAAGGGTGGACTGGGGAGGAAAGTGCTAAATGATGATGGACATTCTCCAGCCAGGAAATGAGGTGCACACTGTGTGACAGGTTGCAGCTGATCCCCTTGAGAACATCTCCTATGATGAAACACGTCAGGGCGGGGCTAGTGCTGACTTCATCACATCGCCGGACCCCCTGGTGGTCCGTTTGTATACTGCTCTGTATTACTTTGCATAATGAGAGTACCTTTTCTCTATAATAAATAAATGGTATATGCGGCTTTATGCTATGGAGTTTCTATGATTTCTATCTTTTGCCGGTATTGTGATGCATCCCTGCTGGAGAGGCCTGTGGGGAATGGGACAAATGGGAATCATTTGGTCCATACATGACAGTGCATTTGGCTGATCTCTAACACCACACAGACCTCCTATAATTCGGGGTCTTATGTTCCGGTGAGAGGCTTGTGTTTTCTATGTGGTGCTGGAATTCACAAGAGGTCACAGATGGATTTATGAATTATCAGTGGTGGACTTTTATGTATTTCTTTATGACTTATATGCACGATTTCCACATTTTGAATGGACTTACATGGTAGATTGTGATCTAAAAGGCACAGCGCAATATTTTTTGGAATTATGCAGTTTCTAATGCACACTGTGATAAGGTCACAGTGTGCTTCTCATAGTATGCAGTACAATCAGAGTAAAGAATTTCAGAACAGGAGAGGAGCCTGTACAACTGTGCAAGACTAAAGGGAAGGCTTTTATGAAATTTAAATCCCTTGTGGGTTAGCTATTAAGGAGTCCACAAAGTTAAGATAAATCTATAGATAAAGTAGAAACCCCTTAAAGAAATACAATACTTCAAAGAGCAGAATCCTGCAGCAACCAATTAAGAGATGACCAAACAGGATTGGAGAAATCAGATCCAACACCATGTTAGTGGGCTCTATAGCAATCACTTGGTCTAGTATAGCTATAGTTCCAGATTTGTGTCCTTGCTCAATAACTAATTCTCGTGACACTGATTACCAGTCATTCTCTTTTTTTTTTTTTTAACAAATAGTTTATTCAAGTTTTTTTCAAATGAACAGACATTGGAAAAATCTTCACAGACAAAATTTTTTTTTATTCCCCAGCAGGGGTGCAGACAGTTCAGACATGTGATGCCGCGTACACACGAGCGGACTTTACGGCAGAATTGGTCCGGCGGACTTTTCGGCGGACTTTCCGATAGACTTTCCGAATGAACGGACTTGCCTACACACGATCAACCAAAGTCCGACGGATTCGTACGTGATGACGTACAACCGGACTAAAACAAGGAAGTTCATAGCCAGTAGCCAATAGCTGCCCTAGCGTCGTTTTTTGTCCGTCGGATACAGACGAACGGACTTTTCGACCGGACTCGAATCTGTTGGAAAGATTTGAAACATGTTTCATTTCTAGGTCCGTTGAACTTTTGGGAAAAAAAGTCAGCTGGAGCCCACAAACGATCGAATTATCCATCGGACTTCAGTCCGCCAGACCAAGTCTGCCGTAAAGTCCGCTCGTGTGTATGCAGCATAATTTAAACAGTAAATGCAGTAGTCTAAACGGGTACAGCAAGTTCAGAAGACTAATGCCCTGTACACACGGTCAGATTTTCCGACGGAAAATGTGCGATCGGAGCTTGTGTGGACCGTGTGTGGGCTCCATCTGACTTTTTCCATCGGAATTTCCGACACACAAAGTTTGAGAGCAGGCTATAAAATTTTCCGACAACAAAATCCATTCGCGGAGATTCCGACCATGTGTGGACAATTCCGACGCACAAAGTGCCACGCATGCTCAGAATAAATTCCGAGACGGAACTGCTCAGTCTGGTAAAATTAGCGCTCGTAATGGATATAGCACTTTCGTCACGCTGCAATATTTTAAATTGTTTAATGCAGCGCACTCTCTTCTTCTTTATGAATGAAGTTGTTTTGCTGCTCATACTGTATTCACACAGATTTCTCACAAACTTCTTTCTTTATTATTTTTTGTGATTTCATGAATATAATATTTGATTAGTCACATCT
Source organism: Aquarana catesbeiana (assembly GCF_042186555.1). Classification (NCBI taxonomy): domain Eukaryota; kingdom Metazoa; phylum Chordata; class Amphibia; order Anura; family Ranidae; genus Aquarana; species Aquarana catesbeiana. The sequence continues at coordinate 189,964,138 of NC_133325.1, forward strand.
CCCGAAAATTTTTTTTTTTTTTTTAATGTTTTTAGATTTTTTTTTTTTTTTTTTTAGTTTTTTAAATCCTGATGTCCTGTTATTTTTTCAATTATTTTTTTTTTTTTAACTCCAGAATAGTTTTGGGTGTGTTTTGTGTGTCAAGTTACCACAACACGATTATTATCTTGTATTATTTAATCTCAAGGAGATAGTTTGGTATCTCTGGTTAATTTCACATTGTATTTTTGAAATGTACCTGCCTCCTCACAAACAAACTGTCCTTTTTGAAGGAAAACACATAGGCAAGTATAATAGAAAAAAAAAATACCTTTATTAAGGGGTCATAACCAAAGAAGGAGGGAGGCAACGCTGGAGAAACTGCTAAAATTGGCGAAGCCTTTGGCCCCCAGGGCACACATCAACTATTTTAATGCAAAATTGGTTGCCTGAGGAGTCCATATATAAGGGAGTACAATCTGGTCCAGAAGTCCAAGAGATCATGAACAGCTGCAGATGACATACATGTCTCCAGGTTGTGGTCATACAAGAGCCTGCATCTTTTGTCAGACCAGACTGAACCCAGGCCATCACTCTCTGGTCTTACTTAGACGCTTCCTTCCAGGCTGTGGCTCTGGTGTTGGAGGTGTGGCAGGAGGAGGAGGAGGAGGACCTGGAGGAGGAGGAGGAGGACCATGGTTGAACTCACAAACGTGGCTTTGGCTTGTGAGATGGCCCCTCAACCCCTTATTTAGGGCTTGTAAGATGATAGACTCAGATATTAGGCGTTGGCCCTCCTCCATTTCCAGCATTTTGCAGGCTGTAATGTATGCAAAGTCCTCTTGAACACTGTGGGGAGTTCTGAGGGTCGCAGTAGCCTTCCAAAATAGGCCAATTGCTGCCTCCTTCATGTTACTCCTCTTCCTGCCACTTTTTGGTTGAAGGCGGAGGGGAGGGACCTGGGTATCGGGCAGGCTACTGGGCCCAGCCACCTCCTGGCTGCCACTTACCCCCACCACCTCCTGGCTGAAAATTTCCTGTGTATGAAAAAGGGACATAGTTTTAGTTTTTTGTTCATCAATCACACACAATTTTCATCTCATGACTGTTGCAAATTGAATGTTAATAAATAGAAAAGACTATCATTCTGAGGCCAGCATTTTTCATTCTTGTCACAATCATTTGTGGCCACTACTGTCTATTGATATGTAAAACACTTTGTGAAATCAGAAATTAGGAATCCAAACTAACATATATTTAACATCATGAATTTGAACAACAGAAATATTTAGAAGAATGCTATACCTGGCTCAAGTTGGGCTCCTCCACATGTTGCTGCCTGGAAGGCCCAGGTTGGGTGTCAAAAGCCTCAGCTGAGGTGGAAGGAAGCGTGGAAGGAAGAGTGGAGAGTTCTGGCCTGGGTTCAGTCTGGCCTGCCAGAAAATGCAGTCTGTCATAGTACCACAGCCTGGGGACATAAATGTCATCTGCTGCAGCTCCTGCAGCTCCTGATCTCTGGAAATTGTGGACCTTCTTGCGCTCCCTTAGATAAGTGCTCCTCATGCAACCAATTAGGGCCTTCAAATAGGGGATGTCTGCCGTGGGGACAAATTCCAGCAATTGATCCAGCACTGCCTTCCTCTTTGTTTAATTGTTATAATGTGGGTGGTTTACCTGCCACAAACAGGGCAGCTCCCTGAACATATCAATGAATATTGGCATAAAGTCATGATCATTGACTAGATCCATTTTCTCTGCAAGACACAACACAAGACAAACACTAATGTCAGGCTAAAGTCTCCTAATCTTGTCCTAATATAGGCCTCAATCTATAAGCAGTATAGGCCCAAGTTTAAATGTTACCTTCGTTATCATGATCGGTGCTTCCTAAACTCATTCCTCCGCTCACAGATCATACGTAAGACGTACGCTTTATATACACTGCGCATGCGTGAAACATCGCCCGCCCCTGACGTTCTTTCTAGTCTATTCCCCGCCCCTTCTCTTTCGGCGCAGTGAGGAAGAGCACATGGCGGAGATAGAGCAGGTGCATCATAATTACAGCAACGAGGAGGAGGAGGAAAGCCCGGAGCCAGAAACATCACGATCCCAGAGGAGAAGATTTAAGGCCTCAAATATGTCCTTTGTAGAGATGGTGGAGATGGTGGACATATTGAAAAGGGCCGACTATGACGGGAAGTATGGACCTTACCCAAACTCAAATGTCTGAAAGGCCAAGATCATGGCGAAAGTTGTGAAGAGTCTGCACGAGAATTTTGGGGTACGGCGATCCAAGGATCAACTGAGGAAACGGCGGTCGGACCTCAAATTAAGGGAGCACGATCAGTATAGAAGGATCAGGAGAGTGCTGCAAAAAAAAGTAAGTAGTTGTCCTGTGTTCCTATTCTTTATTTTTATTACGTTCGTACTGGTCCATGTGCTTTTCTTTACTGTTGTAAATTTTAAAATGGAAACTTTTATGTCTATGGACACATTATTCGTTCATAGGAAACATTGTTCGTTCGGCCACTAAAACACCATGTTTTGTCCAGATGCAGTGCAATACATTTTTTATGCCCTACTTCTCTTAAAATAAGTTTGTTGTCTAGATGGGTTTGTAACTAGAATGAAATGCAAACTAGATTCTGTGTAAGGAGAGGACACTCAGCAGCTGTTTACACATCTGGACACAGTAGCACTAGTGTGGGACACAAGAACACCCTTTTTATTAGGGGGCCCCACACAGGTGCTCCAATGTATAGTATAGGGTGTCTCCATCTGTGGAGCTTGTACAAAACAGGTAAGTACAACCCCTGGCAAAAATTATGGAATCACCAGTCCCTGAGGATGTTCCTTCAGTTGTTTATTGTTGTAGAAAAAAAGCAGATCACAGACATGGCCAAAAACTAAAGGCATTTCAAATGGCAACTTTCTGGCTTTAAGAAACACTAAAAGAAATCAAGAAAAATAATTGTGGTGGCCAGTAACAGTTAGATTTATAGAACAAGCACAGGGAATAAATTATGGAATCACTCAACTCTGAGGAAAAAAATTATGGAATCATGAAAAACAAACAAACAAAATAACACTCCAACACATCACTAGTACTTTGTTGCACCACCTCTGGCTTTTATAACTGCTTGCAGTCCCTTATTGACTTAATGAGTGATAAATAGTACTCTTCATCAATCTGGCTCCAGCCTTCTCTGATTGCTGTTGCCAAATCATCTTTGCAGGTTGGAGCCTTGTCATGGACCATTTTCTTTAACTTCCACCACAGATTTTCAATTGGATTGAGATCCGGACTGTTTGCAGGCCATGACATTGACCTTATGTGTCTTTCTTCAAGGAATTTTTTCACAGTTTTTGCTCTATGGCAAGATGCATTATCATCTTGATAAATGATTTCATTATCCCCAAACATCCTTTCAATAGATGGGATAAGTAAAGTGTCCAAAATTTCAATGTAAACCTGTGCATTTATTGAAGATTTAATGACAGCCATCTCCCCAGTGCCTTTACCTGACATGCAGCCCCATATCATAATTGACTGCAGAAATTTGCATGTTTTCTTCAGACAGTCGTCTGCATAAATCTCATTGGAACGGCACCAAACAAAAGTTCCAGCATCATCACCTTGCCCAATGCAGATTAGAGATTCATCACTGAATATGACTTTCATCCAATCATCCACAGTCCACGATTGCCTTTCCTTAGCCCATTGTAACCTTGTTTTTTTGTGTTTAGGTGTTAGAGATGGCTTTCTTTTAGCTTTTCTGTATGTAAATCCCATTTCCTTTAGGCGGTTTCTTACAGTTCGGTCACAGATGTTGACTCCAGTTTCCTCCCATTTGTTCCTCATTTGTTTTGTTGTACATTTTCTGTTTTCAAGGCATATTGCTTTAAGTTTTCTGTCTTGACGCTTTGATTTCTTCCTTGGTCTACCAGTATGCTTGCCTTTAACCACCTTCCCATGTTGTTTGTATTTGGTCCATGTTTTAGACACAGCCGACTGTGAACAACCAACATCTTGTGCAACACTGCGTGATGATTTACCCTCTTTAAGGAGTTTGATAATCCTCTCCTTTTTTTCAATTGACATCTCTGATGTTGGAGCCATGCTTCATGTCAGTCCACTTGTTGCAACAGCTCTCCAAGGTGTGATCACTCCTTTTACCTACATACTAACAAGCAGATTTAATCTGATGCAGGTGTTAGTGTTTGTAATGAAAATTTACAGGGTGATTCCATAATTTTTTCCTCAGAATTGAGTGATTCCATAATTTATTCCCTGTGCTTGTTCTATAAATCTAACTGTTACTGGCCACCACAATTATTTTTCTTGATTTCTTTTAGTGTTTCTTAAAGCCAGAAAGTTGCCATTTGAAATGCCTTTAGTTTTTGGCCATGTTTGTGATCTGCTTGTTTTCTACAACAATAAACAACTGAAGGAACATCCTCAGGGACTGGTGATTCCATAATTTTTGCCAGGGGTTGTATTCAAGCTTGACAAAGGACAAAAATATTTCTTCAACTTGGAACTCTGCCAAAACAGACAATTGTACCTCACTTCCAAGCAATGTTTCATATTCCTATTTCTGCCATCAAATATCTGTGTGCTAAGTATACCTATTTTTTTTTCACATAGGAGAGAAAAGGCTCGGAGGACACCACTCATCAGAGGAGACCACAGACCCCCCACCTCAGGAAGAAGGGGAAATCCCCCAAACATAACCAGAGGAGGAGGAGGAGGGAGACGTTGTAGAAATTGTCACCACAACAGGTGAGTGCCTGCGACCACAGCTTTAGGTAAGAGATGGATGCCGGCATATTTATAATACATGGTGTGGTTTTTTTTTTGTTTGTTTTAGGTGATCGTGATGTCGTGGAAGAGGAATGTAATTTCACAAGTGAAAGTGCCCAAATCCTCATCGGGGAGATAATGGGGTGTAATAGGCATTTAGAAAACATTAAGCAAAACATCAATGATGTTCAAAACAAAATGAAGAATATCATTGATGTTTTAGGGAGAATATAAAACACCCAGAAATCCCTAACTTATTCTAGGTTTATTGTTGTTTTTATGAATAATTTTTGACATATTATCGAAAAGCCAAATTTTGAAGATGCACACAGTATGTCAACATGTGCTATTTGCCATCACGGGAGATCAATGTACGTGTTTTGTGGGTGCAACCCCTACCTCAAGAATAAAGTAGCTGAGAGGAAGGGGTTGCACCCACAAAACACATCCATTGATCACCCATGATGGCAGCTAGCACATGTTGACATTAGGCAATTTGTGTGCATCTTCAAAATTTGGCTTTTCCAGGGGTGACATCACCCCATCTGCTGAACGCAATATCAAACACAGTTTATAAATACTCATGTCTGATATTGCCTTCACTTTCTATAAAAGTTGAACTTTGTAAGTTCCAGAGTTGTGTATTTTTTTATTGTTTAAAACATGCCTGTTTTACCTTAAAAGGCAATTTCTACTTATTATTAATGTGACCTAAAAAATTGTTATACAACAAACATGTTGGTTTGTTAAAAAACCCTTTTAGAAACGCACATGTGATGGTGCTTGGATTTAAAAGATTGATAATCAACAATGTGTGGCTTCTTCTTTCAATGCTCAAAAGCATTTTTGGAGTATAAAGTTGTCGTTTTCAGTGACAATGGGGGTTATTTACTAAAGGCAAATCCACTTTGCACTACAAGTGCAGTTACAGTGCAGTGTCAAGTGCACTTGTAGTGCAAAGTGTATTTTCCTTTAGTAAATAACACCCAGCAGTGCTTTCTAATTTTACACAATCACACCATTTTCAGGACTCCCCAAATTTCGGTCATCATCAGCTAAAAGAAAGCCAAGCAGTAAATCAAAGCAAATATTTGTTCAGTTTAAAATATATATTTTATTTAAAAAATGTCTTAGACATTGTCTGGCATATCGATGGCCCTTACAGGCACTCTGGGGGGGCAAGCCAGGATGGCCAGTTTCAAGCGCCGTCAGGGTTGGTTTATTCTGAATTCTGGCCTCAGGCCCAACTGAGGCAGCATAGTTCACAGAATTTCTCCTTAAAAAATTGTGGAGAACACAGCAAGCCAGGATGATGTGATTGAGTTTATATTCCGCCATGTGTATCGGTGTAAGAAATAAGCGGAACCGGCTGGCCATTATTCCAAACGTATTCTCCACCACTCTTCTGGCTCTGGCCAGTCGGTAATTAAAAACCCTCTTGTCCAGGGTGAGGGTCCTCATAGGGAATGGCTGCATAAGATGGTCCCCCAGTGCAAACGCTTCACCCGCAACGAAGACAAATGGGAGTCCTTCTGCATTGTCTTCTGGAGGTGACAAGTCCAAGCTGCCATCCTTGTTTTCACAATGCAGGTCCGCTGGCTGTTGTGGTTCCACAGCCGTGGACGTCCCACCCACATCCCAGCAGTCAGATGTTCTGTACTTCCATTTATGTTGCTCTCCTCCTGAGAGCAAACAGGCCAGTAGAAGGAGCTGTGAGCCCCAAGCGCGTAGCCTGTATTATCTCCTATCTGTGTCTGGACACTTCCTGTGCACCGCTGACATCACTTCCCCTTCCGGGTTCCAGGGTGGTTAGCGTGGAGCTTCCACACACTGGACACCGCTGTTAAGCCTCTCTTAACCAGGAACCAACATCCCCTGAGGTGAAGGACCGCCAGTGAAGCCTGCACACCAGCACATCCCAGGACAACACAACCCCTGATGGACATTGCCACCCCATCTGAACTGACTTACCGGTAAGTGTATGTATTACACCTTCACCATATAACAGTGTCAGCAGAGTTGGCGCCTCCACACCCCCCTTCCCTTTTCAGTGCTATGCTCACAGAGGCTATGGACACCCTC